>NC_054748.1:32390984-32690984 GCF_018143015.1 Lytechinus variegatus
AAAATGGCCATAACTTTCTTGTTTCGATTCAATTTGAACTCATTATTTCAAGAATTGATTACGGTATCATAACATACAAGCTACTGAGTTTTCACGCATCATTGACCTTCCGTCATCGAAATAGCGCCCTCTAAAGTTTCAAAAACGCTTACCTTTGAATGCTCCTCATTGTGTCATGCATGGCCAAACCCGTACCCTTTTTTGAATTTAGGGTCTTCAAGATATGATCTTTCATGCCATTTAAAAAAATATATACCTTACAACTGACGAAATATCTGAAAAATGCTCCCGAAAATCAGCAAAATACCCCAAAATGCACTTTAATGCCAGCACAACTTCAACTTGCTCTTATTTCCTTATTATTGAAGCTTATTCTTTCTAACTTGGCTGATATGAGTATTGATATATACTTCAACCGTTCGTCAACCTTTTGTAACAAAAAACTGACAAAAATCTGACGTCAGCTTCAAATTAGTGTGCAAAACCTTCATTTTTAATGTCTTTCTTTATATGGCATTTACTTCCGGTCTATTGCCTGCTCACAAATAAAAGTAGTATCAATGTCACCGCATTGGAATACTCTTTCCAGTGATACCAAATACGACTAAGGTCACAGCAGAAAATTTCAAGATAAGTCAATCTGAACACATGGTATACTGCTCACTATGTACACATTATCAACAACTGAATTGTACACAGTGTCTACTGCATCGGTTTCGCACAAAAACGAACTGAACGTACTATGGCACGCCATTTGTCCAATAAGGCGATAAACTCAGTTTATGCATGCACATCGTTCTGATATGTACTTAACACTGGGTTACGTTGATGAATTGTCAGCGAATTTGTATGCTTATTTCTAATACTCTCTCTGCGTCTTTCCCTCTCTCTCTCTCTCTCTCTCTCTTCAGCGGCCACATGGTCTAAAAATGGACGAAATTTGTTTGACTCGAGAATGTAATTTCCTATGAAAAGCAAAATCTGCCAAAATCCAATTTGATTAACATGTAATTTTTGTTAGTCCTCTCCTGCTTCCGTTTCTCATCCAAATTCATTCTGATTTGGTAGACATGCTGTCCATAATTAGGGACCATAACCTTTAGAAATGGCGCCTTCTATTGCAAAGTCTTGAAATAGTTAAATTGCCATAACTTCCTTGTTTGAATTTCTTTTGGTCTCATGTTTTCAAGGTTTGCCAATTGTATCATTTCACATACTCCAACTGTGTTTTACGCATCAGTGATCATTCCTTTAAGAAATAGCGCCCTCTATTCTTTTCAGAATGTACATCATCTAGAGTTTTCTCTTGATCTCCTCCTGTTTCTTGCACTCTATTAAATCAGAGGCGTCAATGCATGCACATCGTTCTGAAACGATTGCAGTTCCAGTCTTTCTCTTTGCATTGACGCCCAATGGCGACAATGCATTGTTCTTGTTCCATATTCCTATTCCGTAATTGCATTGACGCCCAATGGCGACAATGCATTGTTCTTGTTCCATATTCCTATTCCGTAATCTTCTTCTTCCACCAAAATCCCATTTGTTTAACACATGGTTTTGTTAGCTCTACCCTGACTCCGTCCCTCATCCAAATTCATCCAAATTTGGTAGACATGTTGTCCAGCATCCTTAGTTGTGCCTCTCGTCTTCCATTTTCCAAAATCACTCATGCATGACCATCCAGGCGCCATTTTGTCCATTTCAAGTCCATTTGCATACCATTCTTCATTCTTTCATATCTCAATTATCCTGCATGCTACAGACTTCTAACAAATTGCTATAGATAGTCCAAGAGTTTCTCTATCATCTGCGACGTATAACCTGACCTTCAAAATGCCATCTTCATGTCCTAAATTCAAATCCGAAATAGCCTTCCTTCAAAAACGTCATATTTATTGAAATGTAAAGTCATAAATTCGTAAAATGGCCATAACTTTCTTGTTTTGATTCATTTTGAACTCATTATTTCAAGAATTGATTACGGTATCATAACATACAAGCTACTGAGTTTTCACGCATCATTGACCTTCCGTCATTGAAATAGCGCCCTCTAAAGTTTCAAAAACGCTTACCTTTGAATGCTCCTCATTGTGTCATGCATGGCCAAACCCGTACCCTTTTTTGAATTTAGGGTCTTCAAGATATGATCTTTCATGCCATTTAAAAAAATATATACCTTACAACTGACGAAATATCTGAAAAATGCTCCCGAAAATCAGCAAAATACCCCAAAATGCACTTTAATGCCAGCACAACTTCAACTTGCTCTTATTTCCTTATTATTGAAGCTTATTCTTTCTAACTTGGCTGATATGAGTATTGATATATACTTCAACCGTTCGTCAACCTTTTGTAACAAAAACTGACAAAAATCTGACGTCAGCTTCAAATTAGTGTGCAAAACCTTCATTTTTAATGTCTTTCTTTATATGGCATTTACTTCCGGTCTATTGCCTGCTCACAAATAAAAGTAGTATCAATGTCACCGCATTGGAATACTCTTTCCAGTGATACCAAATACGACTAAGGTCACAGCAGAAAATTTCAAGATAAGTCAATCTGAACACATGGTATACTGCTCACTATGTACACATTATCAACAACAGAATTGTACACAGTGTCTACTGCATCGGTTTCGCACAAAAACGAACTGAACGTACTATGGCACGCCATTTGTCCAATAAGGCGATAAACTCAGTTTATGCATGCACATTGTTCTGATATGTACTTAACACTGGGTTACGTTGATGAATTGTCAGCGAATTTGTATGCTTATTTCTAATACTCTCTCTGCGTCTTTCTCTCTCTCTCTCTCTTCAGCGGCCACATGGTCTAAAAATGGACGAAATTTGTTTGACTCGAGAAAGTAATTTCCTATGAAAAGCAAAATCTGCCAAATTCCAATTTGATTAACATGTAATTTTTGTTAGTCCTCTCCTGCTTCCGTTTCTCATCCAAATTCATTCTGATTTGGTAGACATGCTGTCCATAATTAGGGACCATAACCTTTAGAAATAGCGCCTTCTATTGCAAAGTCTTGAAATAGTTAAATTGCCATAACTTCCTTGTTTGAATTTATTTTGGTCTCATGTTTTCAGGGTTTGCCAATTGTATCATTTCACATACTCCAACTGTGTTTTACGCATCAGTGATCATTCCTTTAAGAAATAGCGCCCTCTAATATTTTGAGAATGTATATCATCTAGAGTTTTCTCTTGATCTCCTCCTGTTTCTTGCCCTCTATTAAATCAGAGGCGTCAATGCATGCACATCGTTCTGAAACGATTGCAGTTCTAGTCTTCTTCTTTGCATTGACGCCCAATGGCGACAATGCATTGTTCTTGTTCCATATTCCTATTCCGTAATTGCATTGACGCCCAATGGCGACAATGCATTGTTCTTGTTCCATATTCCTATTCCGTAATCTTCTTCTTCCACCAAAATCCCATTTGTTTAACACATGGTTTTGTTAGCTCTACCCTGACTCCGTCCCTCATCCAAATTCATCCAAATTTGGTAGACATGTTGTCCAGCATCCTTAGTTGTGCCTCTCGTCTTCCATTTTCCAAAATCACTCATGCATGACCATCCAGGCGCCATTTTGTCCATTTCAAGTCCATTTGCATACCATTCTTCATTCTTTCATATCTCAATTATCCTGCATGCTACAGACTTCTAACAAATTGCTATAGATAGTCCAAGAGTTTCTCTATCATCTGCGACGTATAACCTGACCTTCAAAATGCCATCTTCATGTCCTAAATTCAAATCCGAAATAGCCTTCCTTCAAAAACGTCATATTTATTGAAATGTAAAGTCATAAATTCGTAAAATGGCCATAACTTTCTTGTTTTGATTCATTTTGAACTCATTATTTCAAGAATTGATTACGGTATCATAACATACAAGCTACTGAGTTTTCACGCATCATTGACCTTCCGTCATTGAAATAGCGCCCTCTAAAGTTTCAAAAACGCTTACCTTTGAATGCTCCTCATTGTGTCATGCATGGCCAAACCCGTACCCTTTTTTGAATTTAGGGTCTTCAAGATATGATCTTTCATGCCATTTAAAAAAATATATACCTTACAACTGTACAACTGACGAAATATCTGAAAAATGCTCCCGAAAATCAGCAAAATACCCCAAAATGCACTTTAATGCCAGCACAACTTCAACTTGCTCTTATTTCCTTATTATTGAAGCTTATTCTTTCTAACTTGGCTGATATGAGTATTGATATATACTTCAACCGTTCGTCAACCTTTTGTAACAAAAACTGACAAAAATCTGACGTCAGCTTCAAATTAGTGTGCAAAACCTTCATTTTTAATGTCTTTCTTTATATGGCATTTACTTCCGGTCTATTGCCTGCTCACAAATAAAAGTAGTATCAATGTCACCGCATTGGAATACTCTTTCCAGTGATACCAAATACGACTAAGGTCACAGCAGAAAATTTCAAGATAAGTCAATCTGAACACATGGTATACTGCTCACTATGTACACATTATCAACAACAGAATTGTACACAGTGTCTACTGCATCGGTTTCGCACAAAAATGAACTGAACGTACTATGGCACGCCATTTGTCCAATAAGGCGATAAACTCAGTTTATGCATGCACATTGTTCTGATATGTACTTAACACTGGGTTACGTTGATGAATTGTCAGCGAATTTGTATGCTTATTTCTAATACTCTCTCTGCGTCTTTCTCTCTCTCTCTCCCTTTCAGCGGCCACATGGTCTAAAAATGGACGAAATTTGTTTGACTTGAGAAAGTAATATCCTATGAAAAGCAAAATCTGCCAAATTCCAATTTGATTAACATGTAATTTTTGTTAGTCCTCTCCTGCTTCCGTTTCTCATCCAAATTCATTCTGATTTGGTAGACATGCTGTCCATAATTAGGGACCATAACCTTTAGAAATAGCGCCTTCTATTGCAAAGTCTTGAAATAGTTTAATTGCCATAACTTCCTTGTTTGAATTTCTTTTGGTCTCATGTTTTCAGGGTTTGCCAATTGTATCATTTCACATACTCCAACTGTGTTTTACGCATCAGTGATCATTCCTTTAAGAAATAGCGCCCTCTATTTTTTTGAGAATGTATATCATCTAGAGTTTTCTCTTGATCTCCTGTTTCTTGCCCTCTATTAAATCAGAGGCGTCAATGCATGCACATCGTTCTGAAACGATTGCAGTTCTAGTCTTCTTCTTTGCATTGACGCCCAATGGCGACAATGCATTGTTCTTGTTCCATATTCCTATTCCGTAATTGCATTGACGCCCAATGGCGACAATGCATTGTTCTTGTTCCATATTCCTATTCCGTAATCTTCTTCTTCTTCTTCCACCAAAATCCCATTTGTTTAACACATGGTTTTGTTAGCTCTACCCTGACTCCGTCCCTCATCCAAATTCATCCAAATTTGGTAGACATGTTGTCCAGCATCCCTAGTTGTGCCTCTCGTCTTCCATTTTCCAAAATCACTCATGCATGACCATCCAGGCGCCATTTTGTCCATTTCAAGTCCATTTGCATACCATTCTTCATTCTTTCATATCTCAATTATCCTGCATGCTACAGACTTCTAACAAATTGCTATAGATAGTCCAAGAGTTTCTCTATCATCTGCGACGCATAACCTGACCTTCAAAATGCCATCTTCATGTCCTAAATTCAAATCCGAAATAGCCTTCCTTCAAAAACGTCATATTTATTGAAATGTAAAGTAAAAAAAATCGTAAAATGGCCATAACTTTCTTGTTTTGATTTATTTTGAACTCATTATTTCAGGAATTGATTACGGTATCATAACATACAAGCTACTGAGTTTTCACGCATCATTGACCTTCCGTCATTGAAATAGCGCCCTCTAAAGTTTCAAAAACGCTTACCTTTGAATGCTCCTCATTGCGTCATGCATGGCCAAACCCGTACCCTTTTTTGAATTTAGGGTCTTCAAGATATGATCTTTCATGCCATTAAAAAAATATATACCTTACAACTGACGAAATATCTGAAAAATGCTCCCGAAAATCAGCAAAATACCCCGAAATGCACTTTAATGCCAGCACAACTTCAACTTGCTCTTATTTCCTTATTATTGAAGCTTATTCTTTCTAACTTGGCTGATATGAGTATTGATATATACTCCAACCGTTCGTCAACCTTTTGTAACAGAAACTGACAAAAATCTGACGTCAGCTTCAAATTAGTGTGCAAAACCTTCATTTTTAATGTCTTTCTTTATATGGCATTTACTTCCGGTCTATTGCCTGCGCACAAATAAAAGTGGTATCAATGTCACCGCATTGGAATACTCTTTCCAGTGATACCAAATACGACATAGGTTACAACAGAAAATTTCAAGATAAGTCAATCTGAACACATGGTATACTGCTCACTATGTACACATTATCAACAACAGAATTGTACACAGTGTCTATTGCATCGGTTTCGCGTAAAAAAACGAACTTAACGTACTACTATGGCACGCCATTTGTCCAATAAGGCGATAAACTCAGTTTATGCATGCACATCGTTCTGATATGTACTTAACACTGGGTTACGTTGATGAATTGTCAGCGAATTTGTATGCTTCTTTCAATTACTCTCTCTGCGTCTTTCTCTCTCTCTCTCTTTCTTCAGCGGCCACATGGTGTAAAAATGGACGAAATTTGTTTGACTCGAGAATGTGATTTCCTATGAAAAGCAAAATCTGCCAAAATCCAATTTGATTAATATGTAATTTTTGTTAGTCCTCTCCTGCCTCCGTTTCTCATCCAAATTCATTCTGATTTGGTAGACATACTGTCCATAATTAGGGGCCGTAACCTTTAGAAATAGCGCCTTCTATTCCAAAGTCTTGAAATAGTTAAATTGCCATAACTTCCTTGTTTGAATTTATTTTGGTCTCATGTTTTCAGGGTTTGCCAATTATATCATTTCACATACTCCAACTGTGTTTTACGCATCAGTGATCATTGCTTTAAGAAATAGCGCCCTCTAATATTTTGAGAATGTATATCATCTAGATTTTTCTCTTGATCTCCTCCTGTTTCTTGTCCTCTATTAAATCAGAGGCGCCAATGCATGCACATCGTTCTGAAACGATTGCAGTTCTAGTCTTCTTCTTCTTCTTCTTCTTCCACCAAAATCCCATTTGTTTAACACATGGTTTTGTTAGCTCTACCCTGACTCCGTCCCTCATCCAAATTCATCCAAATTTGGTAGACATGTTGTCCAGCATCCCTAGTTGTGCCTCTCGTCTTCCATTTTCCAAAATCACTCATGCATGACCATCCAGGCGCCATTTCGTCAATTTCAAGGCCATTTGCATACCATTCTTCATTCTTTCATATCTCAATTATCCTGCATGCTACAGACTTCTAACAAATTGCTATAGATAGTCCAAGACTTTCTCTATCATCTGCAACGTATAACCTGACCTTCAAAATGCCATCTTCATGTCCTAAATTCAAATCCGAAATAGCCTTCCTTCAAAAACGTCATATTTATTGAAATGTAAAGTCAAATATTCGTAAAATGGCCATAACTTTCTTGTTTTGATTCATTTTGAACTCATTATTTCAAGAATTGAATACGGTATCATAACAAACAAGCTACTGAGTTTTCACGCATCATTGACCTTCCGTCATCGAAATAGCGCCCTCTAAAGTTTAAAAAACGCTTACCTTTGAATGCTCCTCATTGCGTCATGCGTGGCCAAACCCGTACCCCTTTTTGAATTTAGGGTCTTCAAGATATGATCTTTCATGCCATTTAAAAAAATATATACCTTACAACTGACGAAATATCTGAAAAATGCTCCCGAAAATCAGCAAAATACCCCAAAATGCACTTTAATGCCAGCACAACTTCAACTTGCTCTTATTTCCTTATTATTGAAGCTTATTCTTTCTAACTTGGCTGATATGAGTATTGATATATACTTCAACCGTTCGTCAACCTTTTGTAACAAAAACTGACAAAAATCTGACGTCAGCTTCAAATTATTGTGCAAAACCTTCATTTTTAATGTCTTTCTTTATATGGCATTTACTTCCGGTCTATTGCCTGCGCACAAATAAAAGTGGTATCAATGTCACTGCATTGGAATACTCTTTTCAGTGATACCAAATTTGTTATTACACACTGTTATAAAATTTATCCTTAAAATAAAAGAAGTACCTGCAGCAGAGTCTCGAGAGCAACTGCATTCTTACCAGATTGCGTAATCTTAGAGGAAATTGGTATCTGGTGTATGGAACCTCACAAATTTCCCTTAAAAACAACAGAATTTTCCCCTTTTTAAACAGACCTGTTCTGTTAAATTGTAGAAAAATTCATGTTTTATGAATTTAAAGAATGACTCTTTTACTGCTTCAGCATTTTTTTTTCAGTAAAATCAGTGCAGTGCGTCCTACAAAAAAGTGAAACCGGGATTGCAAGTTATTGTATATACCATAATTAACTAAACCATTTAAGGTCTTCCATTTATAACATCATATAGTCCAACCTCTCTTCTTTATTTTGATACCAAAGTATGTATGATACGAGTAGTTAAGGGAAATATAAGCAATAAGAGTTTGGAAAGTTAATTCCAAAACCACATTGTCCAGGAAGATGTGTCCAAATTTGTCCAGGACGCTCATACCTTGCGTATGAAAGGAATGGCTCGTTAGCATATTATCTTGTATTATTCGTAAGTTTTCTTCACTAATCATGCTAATCTGTAAATGAGAGTGGATGCAGACGGGCGAGTTTTCGCGCAAATTGTTCTGGTAGGCCTCAGAATATATTGTTTTTACTCCGCAGTGCGTGATCAAGTCAGTGAATATTTGGTCTTAAATAAAAAATATATAGTCTTACACTGTAAAAAGTGAAGTGCTAATTTAGCACTTACAGTGCTTGTATAGTGACTGCACTTCGGGTGCTGGTTTTCTAGTTTGAATTTGAACTAGAAAATCAGCACTCGTAGTGCAGTCACAAGCACTGTAAATGCTAAATTAGCACTTCAGTTTTTACAGTGTACAAGATAATAAATTAATGATTGAGACATCAAATTATTGCAATATGATCTCATTTCACGGGCCGATTATGATTCCAATCGCAAGTCCAAAATGCGCGCTTTTCATTGGTTGAAAATGAAGTTGCGCATGATTTTTAGACTTGCGTTTGATTGCAACTCTTTCTGCAACGGGCCACTGGTCATATTGCTATTATGATTCCTGGGCCCCGATGCATAAAAGTTACCATTATGTCAACGTTGTCATGCAATGGTTACTTGCATGGAGTCCTTGATTTTGATTCGCTGTTGATCAGCGTTACCATGGTAGTTACCATTGGATGGCAAAATTGTCATAATAGTAACTCTTATGCAACAGGGCCCAGGTCCGACTACTGGCCCTCCTACTCCTGGCCATCCAATCATGTAAAGAATCAAATAACCATGGTTTCCAGTTTTAAGTATAAATACTGACTAAAACAAATCTTCAAATAATTCATTCTTTCGATTGATTAACGACGTGACTGCTTGATTTTATACACAGACTACGATTATAGTTCCTGGTCCTATTATGATTCCTATTCCGACTATTGGCCTTCGTACTCCTACTGGCCCTCCGAACCTGACAGTGGTACCTGTGTAAACATGTGCTCCTGCGGCGAGACCGGCGACGGCGGGATCGACCAATGTAGATCAGGAGACTGCTACTGTGATGATAACTGCAAGCTTTTCGGCAACTGTTGCTCAGACAAGGACTACTACTGCCCAGTACAAGGTATTTCAACGACATTAATCAATGAATACCAAATACGACATAGGTTACAACAGAAAATGTAAAGATAAGTCAATCTGAACATATGGTATACTGCTCACAATGGACACATTTTCCATTTTCAACAACAACGTATGGGGTGCCATATGGTCTAAAATTGTTTACTCCAGAATGTTACCTTCGTATGGAGAGCAAAATGTGCTACAATTCAATTTGATTAACATGTAATTTTTGTAAGTCCTCATCTGCCACCGTTCCTCATCCAAATTCATTCTAATTTGGTAGACGTGTTATCCATAATTAGTGACATTAACTTTAGAAATAGCGCCCTTTATTGCAGTCTTCAAATAGTTGAATTGCCATAACTTCCTTCTTAGGTGGTCTGTCATGAATATGACAGATCACCTATTATATTCGTCAGAATTTTCTTTATTTTTATTGCCAAAGCTAGTAACCACTTTATCTCAATATCGGGCATATCAATTTTCTTGATTTTCATGTCATGTATGGCAATCTTTATGGACATGCGAAACGAAACTTTTCAAGGTTATCAAATCATGATGACGTCATCTAGGCGCCATTTTGTAAAATTAAATGATTGATCATATCATCGCAACTAATCATCAAAAATCATCCATATTTGCATCATATCAAGTTCAGGTGACAAGTCATCAGGACATGTCAACAGAGGTCATGCAAAGGTCACGACGCGCACGTACGCGCGCGTCAAAATTTAAAAATTTTCCAAATCAACCGTGGTCAAGTTTGGGTACGTTTCAGGCCATTTTGAGCATGTCAAGAATTTGTGCGCGCACAGGTATGCGTGCGCGTTCTTGCTCCTACCATCGCTATGCCTCTTCGAGTCGTCATTTATTTTGTGTCTGTCCATTGTCCATGATCTTGTGATTAATTTGATACCTCATTTAGCCTCTTACGACCAATAATACCGGAATGCGCGTCAATTCAAATTTGCATTTCACGCGCGTGCAAACTCGCAAAATAAGTCATAAGTGGGAAAAAATATGCCTATATAAAATTCACTGTAGCTCTTCAGGGAGTCCGTTGACCCCCATTTTTTTCCTATTCGAATAGAGTATGAATTGGAGATATGATTTTATGCCACATTTGACCCTTAAAAACATCGTGACGTCATCAACATGGCGTCGGAACTAAAAATTAACGTTTTCTGGTTCATGATGTCACCACACTCATGTAAATTGATTCTAATTCAGTAATTACTGGTACTTACTCGCTAAATTTTCAATATGTTTTAGCCTAAAATGTACCCTTTAGACAATAGTTCCCTTGTTTTATTTTAAAGCTTGTACTACTCTCAAAACTAGAATTTGTAGAGGTTTGTCATCATGCCAATTTTCTACTTGGAAAAATTTACATTGACAATAAGTTTCCCGTTTTGCACATGCAGTTTGTCGAAAACAATTGTGGTCGACTGGATAACGCACCTGACTGGTAATGCAAGGGTCGGTGGTTCAAACCTCGCCTGACTCTTTTTTTTTAAAACCCTTTTTAGGTGGTCTATCATGAATATGACAGATCACCTATTATATTCGTCAGAATTTTCGTTATTTTTATTGCCAAAGCTAGTAACCACTTTATCTCAATATCGGGCATATCAGTTTTCTTGATTTTCATGTCATGTATGGCAATCATTATGGACATGCGAAACGAAACTTTTCAAGGTTATCAAATCATGATGACGTCATCTAGGCGCCATTTTGTAAAATTAAATGATTGATCATATCATCGCAACTAATCATCAAAAATCATCCATATTTGCATCATATCAAGTTCAGGTGACAAGTCATCAGGACATGTCAACAGAGGTCATGCAAAGGTCACGACGCGCACGTACGCGCGCGTCAAAATTTAAAAATTTTCCAAATCAACCGTGGTCAAGTTTGGGTACGTTTCAGGCCATTTTGAGCATGTCAAGAATTTGCGCGCGCATAGGTATGCGTGCGCGTTTTTGCTCCTACCATCGCTATGCCTCTTCGAGTCGTCATTTATTTTGTGTCTGTCCATTGTCCATGATCTTCTGATTAATTTGATACCTCATTAAGCCTCTTACGACCAATAATACCGGAATGCGCGTCCATTCAAATTTGCATTGCACGCGCGTGCAAACTCGCAAAATAAGTCATAAGTGGGAAAAAATATGCCTATATAAAATTCACTGTAGCTCTTCAGGGAGTCCGTTGACCCCCAATTTTTCCTCACTCGTCGATATAGTCAATATCTCATTTGGAAATTGCATAACTACCACAAAATTGCGTAAAAAATAAAAATTACACATTTTCGCAACATACGTCAACGTGTTTATGCATATTTGACCGTTTCTTCATTATTAGTGGTCAGTTTTCTCTCAAATTTTGACATGATGTAGTCAAAAAAAATTTCTACAAATAACGTTGAATAATTTTCACTTTTGACCACAGCATCAATGTGTTGTTACCTGTTTAAGTTTTTCCAAATTTTTTCTTGGCCTATTTTTTGAGAATTTTCTTAAGAAAATATTTTTTTTAATCAATTTTACAGTCTTCCTATAAATTTCAAGCCAACTGGTTTTGCGGTTTTTCACTTAGGACATTTTTGTAATTTTCCGGAACTTTTTAAGAGGTAATTTTAACATTGTAAAACATCATTTATGTAATTTCTTAGTAAACGCTACAATATTGAAATGCTGTTGTGTTGAAAATTTCAATTCCGGACATTTTGTGGAAATTTCTGGATTTTTGTTTTATTCGCTTTTCACTAAATATAACATATAACAAATTTTCATATACCTTCTGTAAAAAAAAAATATGCAATTTACTTAACTACATATTTTCCCGAAATTTGCAGGAAAATTGCCTGTATTTGAATCTTTCACCTGAATTTTTTCTAGTAAAATCATCAAGAAAGAATTTTCGATTAAAAGTTAAAGTCATACACAATTAATAAATGGATATTGAAAATTCTAGACGGAAAATATAATGTGAAATGTAACATCCCCCCCCCAAAAAAAAAAATATATATTCCTTTCATCTAATACATCACTGATGAGTTTTGAAGTGAATGCTGTGAAATTGTAGTACTGTGAATTTTCGCATTAAAAATAATTCAAATTTAGCAAAAGTTTTGAATAAAAATATTTAAGATATTTTAGTTTTCAAAAAGTATCATGAATTTATACGCATTCTCTGAAATTGATACCCACTGACATTAATTGATACCCACTGACACTGTGAAAATTCTTCTAAAGAATTTTTAAAAGGATTTTGCAAAAAAAAACATAAAACTGTCGATTAAAAATTAGCTGCTCTGAAAATGAAGGCTCCTTTCATAGCGCAATTTTGGAAAGCCAATTTCTGAGTTGTTTTTAATGCATTTTACGTGCTCCAAACTTCATTTCGTATTGCATTATCACCAACATATTTATAACCATCACGTTTGTCATCACCACATTACAGAGTGAGTATTTAGCACCGGGATTTAGCAATGGTCAAAATTTACTCCCATGATGTCTATGATCAAGATTGTCTAATGATTTAGTTCATACATTAGCCGACACTTAATGAAATTTCATGACAGACCACCTAATTCGTCCTAATGACGAATTAAAATCTAGTTTGAATTTATTTTTGTCTCATATGTTCAGGGTTTGCCAATTGTATCACATTTCACATAATCCAACTGTGTTTAACGAATCAGTGACCATTCCTTTAAGATATAGCGCCCTTTAATATTTTGAGAATTTATATCATCTAGAGTTTTCTCTCTATCTCCTTCTGTTTCTTGCCCTCTATTAAATCAGAGGCGTCAATGCATGCACATCGTTCTGAAACGATTGCAGTTCTAGTCTTCTTCTTCTTCCACCAAAATCCCATTTGTTTAACACGTGGTTTTGTTAGCTCTACCCTGACTCCGTCCCTCATCCAAATTCATCAAAATTTGGTAGACATGTTGTCCAGCATCTCTAGTTGTGCCTCTCGTCTTCTTTTTTCCAAAATCACTCATGCATGAGCATCCAGGAGCTATTTTGTCCATTTCAAGTCCATTTGCGTACCATTCTTCTTTCTTTCATATCTCAATTATCCTGCAAGCTACAGACTTCTAACAAATTGCTATAGATAGTCCAAGAGTTGCTCCATCATCTGGGACGCATAACTTGACCTTCAAATTGCCATCTTCATGCCCTAAATTCAAATCTGAAATAGCCTTCCTTCAAAAACTTCATATTTATTGAAATGTAAAGTAAAAAAAAATCGTAAAATGGCCATAACTTTCTTGTTTTTATTTTTTTGCGCTCATTCTTTTAGGAATTAATTACGGTATCATAACATACATGCTACTTGGTTTTCACGCATCATTAATCTTCTGTCATTGAAAAAGCGCCCTCTAAAGTTTCAAAAAAGCGTACCTTTGAATGCTCCTCATTGCGTCATGCGTGGCCAAACCCGTACCCTTTTTTTTTAATTTAGGGTCTTCAAGATATGCCCTTTCATACCATTTGAAAAAATATATATACCTTACAACTGACGAAATATTTCAAAAATGCTCCCGAAAATCAGCAAAATACCCCAAAAATGCACTTTACTGCCAGCACAACTTCAACTTGCTCATATTTCCTTATTATGGAAGCTTATTCTTTCTAACTTGGCTGATATGAGTATTGATATATACTTCAACCGTTCATCAACCTTTTGTAACAGAAACTGACAAAAATCTGACGTCAGCTTAAAATTATTGTGCAAAACCTTCATTTGTAATGTCTTTCTTTATATGGCATTTACTTCCGGTCTATTGCCTGCGCACAAATAAAAGTGGTATCAATGTCACTGCATTGGAATACTCTTTTCAGTGATACCAAATTTGTTATTACACACTGTTATAAAATTTATCCTTAAAATAAAAGAAGTTCCTGCAGCAGAGTCTCGAGAACACCTGCATTCTTACCAGATTGCGTAATCTTAGAGGAAATTGGTATATGGTGTATGGAACCTCACAAGTTTTCCTTAAAAACAACAGAATTTTCCCCTTTTTAAACAGACCTTTTCTGTTGAATTGTAGAAAAATTCATGTTTTATGAATTTAAAGAATGACTCTTACTGCCTCAGCATTTTTTTCAGTAAAATCAGTGCAGTGCGTCCTACAAAAAAAGTGAAACCGGGATTGCAAGTTATTGTATATACCATAATTAACTAAACCATTTAAGGTCTTCCATTTATAACATCATATAGTCCAACCTCTCTTCTTTATTTTGATACCAAAGTATGTATGATACGAGTAGTTAAGGGAAATATAAGCAATAAGAGTTTGAAAAGTTAATTCCAAAACCACATTGTCCAGGAAGATGGGTCCAGATTTGTCCAGGACGCTCATACCTTGCGTAAGAAAGGAATGGCTCGTTAGCATATTATCTTGTATTATTCGTAAGTTTTCTTCACTAATCATGCTAATCTGTAAATGAGAGTGGATGCAGACGGGCGAGTTTTCGCGCAAATTGTTTCTGGTAGGCCTCAGAATATATTGTTTTTACTCTGCAGTGCGTGATCAAGTCAGTGAATACTTGGTCTTAAATAAAAAAATATATATAGTCTTACACTGTAAAAAATGAAGTGCTAATTTAGCACTTACAGTGCTTGTATAGTGACTGCACTTCGGGTGCTGGTTTTCTAGTTTGAATTTGAACTAGAAAATCAGCACTCGTAGTGCAGTCACAAGCACTGTAAATGCTAAATTAGCACTTCAGTTTTTACAGTGTACAAGATGTTAAATTTATGATTGAGACATCAAATTATTGCGATATGATCTCACTTCACAGGCCGATTATGATTCCAATCGCAAGTCCAAAATGCGCGCTTTTGATTTGTTGAAAATGAAGTTGCACATGATTTTTAGACTTGCGTTTGATCGCAACTCTTTCTGCAACGGGCCACTGGTCATATTGCTATTATGATTCCCGGGACCCGATGCATAAAAGTTACTATTATGTCAACGTTGTCATGCAATGGTTACTTGCATGGAGTCCTTGATTTTGATTCGCTGTTGATCAGCGTTACCATGGTAGTTACCATTGGATGGCAAAGTTGTCATAATAGTAACTCTTATGCAACAGGGCCCAGGTCCGACTACTGGCCCTCCTACTCCTGGCCATCCAATCATGTAAAGAATCAAATAACCATGGTTTCCAGTTTTAAGTATAAATACTGACTAAAACAAAGCTTCAAATAATTCATTCTTTCGATTGAGTTACGATGTGACTGCTTGATTTTATACACAGACTACGATTATAGTTCCGGGTCCTATTATGATTCCTATTCCGACTATTGGTCTTCATACTCCTACTGGCCCTCCGAACCTGACAGTGGTACCTGTGTAAACATGTGCTCCTGCGGCGAGACCGGCGACGGCGGGATCGACCAATGTAGATCAGGAGACTGCTACTGTGATGATATCTGCAAGCTTTTCGGCAACTGTTGCTCAGATAAGGACTACTACTGCCCAGTACAAGGTATTTCAACGACATTAATTAATGAATACCAAATACGACATAGATTACAACAGAAAATTTCAAGATAAGTCAACTGAACATATGGTATACTGCTCACAATGGACACATTTTCAACAACAACGTATGGGGTGCCATATGGTCTAATATTGTTTACTCCAGAATGTAACTTCCTATGGAGAGCAAAATGTGCAACAATTCAATTTGATTAACATGTAATATTTGTTAGTCCTCCCCTGCCACCGTTCCTCATCCAAATTCATTCTAATTTGGCAGACACGTTATCAATAATTAGTGATCATAACTTTAGAAATAGCGCCCTCTATTGCAAAGTCATAAAATAGTTGAATTGCCATAACTTCCTTGTTTGAATTAATTTTTGTCTCATATTTTCAGGGTTTGCCAATTGTATCATTTCACATAATCCAACTGCGCTGTTATCATCAGTGACGATTCTTTTAAGAAATAAAGCCCTCTAATATTTTGAGAATGTATATCATCTAGACTTTTCTCTCTATCTCTTTCTGTTTCTTGCCCTCTATTATATCAGAGGCGTCAATGCATGCACATCGTTCTGAAACGATTGCAGTTCTAGTCTTCTGCTTCTTTTTCTTCTTATTGTTATTTTAATTATTATAATTATTATTAATATTACCAATATTATTATTATTATTATCATTATTATTGTAATTATAATTATTATTATTATCATTGTTAAAAACAAAATAAAACGCACCCTTTCGGCACTTCCGGGGGGCTTTGGACGAATGGATGCGTTCCAGTGAACGCGACGTAACGTAACGCTCCAAGCGCACCCTTTCTGCCAAGCCGGGGGGGGGGGCTTTGGACGAATCTTCGCGTTAATGTCAACACACTCTAACGCGACATCACCCATCCTTTTGGCATAAGCCAGCACAAAGGGCCGATTCTACAAAGTCAGTTATTATCAATATTTTGGATGGGAGGGGTGGTGCTTGAAAAATATGTGACGTTGATATAAATTATGTTATCATTCTAAGGAAAAATCATTCTCCTTTTTTTAATCACTTTGAGTAACTGAGAGAATGATGGGAAAAGATGCTTGATGGAGCATGTGCAAAATTTCTACCTTTATCCCAGCTATAATATATATAGATTGTGTTCACAAGTATCTTTGTTTTAAATGGGATTTTAATAATAAAGATTGTTGAAGATTGATGCTTATTATTTTCAAGTCCAACCGCAAAAAATCCAATTTGACATACATGCAATCCATCATTAAGAGTCATATAATTGTGTGTCGTAATATGGGTATATGTCATCGTCCAGAGAACTGAAAGGTAATAAAAAATTTTACGGAGTTATTTGGTGATAGGTGGAGACGTCATCATGAGAAAATATTCCTGCGGTAATTAGGAAACCACCGCTGTGAAGTTCATTTTCATTAAAATGAACGGTGGAAGCACGTTTAAAGTTTGTATAAACGTGTGCTTATTCAAATTATGCTAACGGATAACTTTCAAAATATTTGATGTATTTGAGGTGAATAATAATTATAGTATGCAATATGATACAGAGTTGAACATTTTAAACATTTGATTTCCGTTTTCACACGTTAACATTGGTACAGATCCATTTATGCAAATGACGATATAACTGTCGAAAAACATTTCCGCTTGAATGAGCAGCACTTACTTTTGAAAAGTGAAAAACGATTTGTGCAGAACTTTGTAATATTTATGGGAATAACAGTAGTCCTTAATAATGATGAATACGTAGAATTTAGCTAGTAAGTTGAGGGTGTCTGGAAAACGAAGACGGAAGGCCGAAGACGGGGACACATATCACACTCGTGTGAAAGCGTTTGTAGTTCACGCCCGAAGTGTGTACAAAGCAGTGCAAAGTGTGTACAAAACACGTGCGCGGGTTAGAATGGACTTTGGACCTTGCCCCCTACACATGTTCTCCCATTGACAATGCGCGGGTCCCCGGTCTTCGATCTTCGTTTTCCAAACCCATTGTTGGGTGTCTGGAAAACGAAGACGGAAGACCGGGGATCGCATTCGTTTAGCTAAGATACCACTTATAAATGTCATTATGAAGGCCTCTATAATTCAGCTCAAGAATATTCTGATCTTGAATACATTAATGTCATTAATTGGCTGATAATGAAGTCATGTTAATTGCTTGTGTCAATAAATAGTATAGTTAGACCAGTTGAAGCGGGATAGGTCTCCCAGTTTACACCACTATTTCACTGAGACTAGACAGTAAGAAACTCCAGTAATAAATCGAGAGCAGTTTCAAATTTCCAGTTGAACGTTAATATAGACCAGTAATTTCAGACCAGTTTAATTCTTAAATGGTCCAGTACAATGAACTCGACCAATTAGACGAGTATGCCGTTGTTCCATTTTCCACAGTTCCATTCTGTGAACTGGTTTTTCCTACTTGGCTGACATTAATTTGCAATTTTACTACCATTGACATAACGCATGTCCCCGGTCTTCGTTTTCCAAACCGGTTGTTGGGTGTCTGGAAAACGAAGACAGAAGACCGGGGATCCGTCTAGCTAAGATGGGCCTATAACATTCAGCTCCAGTTTAAGAATATTCTGATCTTGGATACGTCATCAGCTACGATTGGCTGTGGATATAAGTTATGGTTATTTGTGTGAATATCGTTATCAGCTAGGGCATGATTAATAAGCATAGACAGCAATTATAACGTACATATTTCACCAACGGAATCCAGCCATTCCAATTCTGAAAACTGTCATAAAACTAAAAACTTGCATACAATACACCTCATACTGCGCAATCACGTACAAGCAGACTCAACTCAACTGGCGTTTGCAACTTTTTTTTACTACCATTGACATTACACATGTCCCCGGTCTTCGATCTTCGTTTTACAGACCTGTTGTTGGGTGTCTGGAAAACGAAGACCGACTCAGGCAGCATATGTCATGTCACTTTTATGTGATTGGTGACATCACAAGGATCAACTTTCAACTTGGTGACAAATTTCTAATGGTCATCTTGACCATGTGAGGGGTCAAAATGGGGTCGGTAGAGGTCAATTGTTGGAATTGCCCCGATTGTGTCGAGTTATACATCGAATTATTTGTCTGGTTATACTGAGCAAAAAGTGTGCACAATCATATACTCTTGACCTCCCGTAAAAAAGTTATGACCGGTAATAGCGAAAGGTCAACGAACTTTCGTTACATTGTATATATCGCAAATTACACTGAAGGTGTTAAGAAAGCTATTTTCCGGGGATTCTTTCTTTTCTTTTTCATGTTTGTACTTTTTTTTATTTTTGATTTTAATGAGTTCACATTCAGAGATCCTTATCCAGAAGATATTAGGGTCAAGACAAGGTCAGGGAAAGGTCAAAAGGTTAACATGTAGCTAAAATACACTAAAAGCGACTAGAATCGTAGAAGTCTCCTTTTTTATGGGTTCATTATTGTGACAAGTCTGTATCTATAACATTAAATAAATTAAGATGCTTATTTAGGAACAAAATAGATTAACAGAGATAGACGTCGAATGCGCTTAGTGTGGTATCATGGTATTGCAGGAATACCTTGAAACAACTTGACAAACCCTTTTGCCCTTAAAATTTTATCATCTTCATGATGTAATAAGTGCAAACAGCTCTTTCCGAGTTTCTTTTTTTATGGAAATCAATTTAATTTCAATTCATTTTCAATTCACTAGTTTTTGATATGTAAAGAAACAATTCCTTCATTGCTTTGTCAGAATATTTCAATCAACAGAACTTATTGTATTGTAGTAGGTTATAAGTATAATACTATGTTAACAGAATAAACATCGATTGACCAGTGCCCCAGCTCCTAAGAAAGATGCATAACATTTCATTTGGATTAACTTAAGAATAATATTATGTGGTTTGGATTGAGGATGATATTATAAGTTGGGCTCCAAGTGCTCCTTAATTAATTCAAAAAGTGTGACGGTTATATCATTTCTGACAAAGAGGCAACATCATGCAGGCATGCATATTGTAGAAGTGTATGTCAATTATGCTGATGTGATATATTTTGACCATTACTCGATCTCTGGAGCCAAGAAGGGCTACACAATTCTGGTGTTGTGCTGTTCTGAGCTAATCATCGGGGCCGCTTTTGTATATTGTAAAGAGAAATTTATAGATTTCGTGCATACTTTTGGTCAATTATTAGGCCTATGTATCTTTCAGTAAAAAAAAAAATATGCAAGTTTTCACAATTTCTGGGGGCCGCTGCCACCTCCGCCCGCTGCGGCATGGCCGTGGTTTACTTCAATGAAATTTGATGTGATTATTCTTTCTGGCAACATCCAGGTAGTTCACAAAGTAGGAGAAAAAAACACGACAAAAGAACAATAAGCATCTATGCATATCATTATCGTGAGAACATGTATTAACTTTAGTTTCACGTTGTATGCTCTGGAAAAAAATTGATAAACACTTGATAAAATAGTAGGCCTAAAAGCCGTGTTAATGACAGCACAATCAGAAATATTGTGCAGTCCTTTTTGGCTCCAGAAATGGTCAGAATATATCATATCAGCATAATGGACACTAACGACTACAATGAGCATGCCTGAAAAATGTTGCCTCTTTGTTAGAAATAATATAACCGTACTCGTTTCAATTAATCAAGGAACAATAAAATTATTGGAGCCCAACTTATCATATCATCCTCAATCTTATTCGTAACTTAAGTCAAATAAGATGTTGGGCATCTTTCTTTGGAGTTGGGAGCACTGATCAATCGATGTGCTTATTAGCATAGCATTACACATATACCCCAGTACATTACAATATTTTCTGTTGATTAAAATATTCTGTACAAAGCAAATGGATGAAATGTTTCTTTACATATCAAAGACCGGTAAATTGGAAATGAAAAGAACTTGAATTGAGTTCCTAAATCAAGCAACTCGGAAAGAGCTGGTTGCACTTATAACGTCATGAAGAATACGATTTTTATAGGTTTTGTCAAGTCGTTTCAAGGTATTCCTGCAATAAACCATGATACCACACTCAAACTATTCGACGTCTATCACTGTTTATCTATTTTGTTCCTAAATGAGCACATTTTACCCCCTTTTTATCTATTGGATAATGTCTTAATCGTTAGAGGGTATTCATTTGTCTCGCAATCTACTATAAAAGGTCAACAAGGAAATTCGTGATAATGTCTTCTTAGAGACTTTTCAACAAGAAGAACCTGCTTCTAAATTCAAACGGCTTTTATAGTGTATTTTGGCTACCAATGAAAGTTTGTTGACCTCTTGACCTTTCCCTGACCTTGTCTTGACCCTTAATATCTTCTGGATAACGACTTCTGAAGATGAACTTATTAAAACAAAAAATAAAAAAGTACACACATGCAAAACAGAAAAAACAACGAAAATATTAACTTTTTTATCACCTTCAGTGTAATTTGTTATATAATATACAATGTAACGAAATTTCGTTGACCTCCTGACATTTCCGGGCATAAGTTTTTAATGGGAGGTCAAGAGTATATGGTTGTGTACACTTTTTTATTCAGTATAGCCAGACAAACAATTTGATATATGACTCAACACAATCGGGGCAGTTCCAAAATTGACCCCTATTGACCCATTAGAAATTTGTCACCAAGTTGGAAGCTGTTCCTTATGATGTCACCAATCACATAAAAGTGAAAAATCAGACTTAGCCAATTTTTCGAAGTAGATGACATATGCTGCCTGACTAGAAGACCGGGGACATGCGTAATGTCAATGGTAGTAAAATAGTTGCAAACGCCAGTTAAATTGAGTCTGCTTGTACGTGATTGCGCAGTATGAGGTGTATTGTCTGCAAGTTTTCAGTTTTATGACAGTTTTCAGAATTGCAATGGCTGAATTCCGTGGGTTAAATATGTAGGTTATAATTGTTATGTATCCTTATTAATTATGCCCTAGCTGATAACAATATTCACACAAATAACCATAACTTATCCGCAGCCAATCATAGCAGATGACGTATCCAAGATCAAAATATTCTTGAACTGGTGCTGAATATTATGGGCTTATCTTAGCTAGACAAATACGCGATCCCCTTTTTCTGTCTTCGTTTTCCAGACACCAAACAACAGGTTTGGAAAACGAAGACCGAAGAGCGGGGACACGCGTAATGTCAATGGTAGTAAATGTGGTGATAACTGATAAAGGTCTGCAAGCGTAGACTATACATTTTGTAAATACCCATACGAGTTCAAAAAATAACTTTAAAACTGTAAATGGTTTGAACTCTAATACAACCCCATGATAACTGCATGATTGCATGTTAAAGTTAATCAGCAATACGGGATTGAATTTATCGCTTTCACAAAACTCAACTCAACAGATCTCTCTACCGGTTCAACGAATTGTCGCATCATACAAACAGCAAAAAATAAAATATATATGAACTGTATTGTTGCATGTTAAAATATTTAACAG
Source organism: Lytechinus variegatus (assembly GCF_018143015.1). Classification (NCBI taxonomy): domain Eukaryota; kingdom Metazoa; phylum Echinodermata; class Echinoidea; order Temnopleuroida; family Toxopneustidae; genus Lytechinus; species Lytechinus variegatus. The sequence continues at coordinate 32,413,751 of NC_054748.1, forward strand.
CGACAGTACTCCAGCTTAAAGGGGCAGAATAATCCCCTGGTACTGTTGTAAGTGTACAGGTAGTCCACCCTGTCACTCTGTAGTTTAAGAAGTATTACATATGTGTATATAAACCTCTTTAAAGAAAGGGAGGTGTGGTGATAACTAATAAAGGTCTGCAAGCGTAGACTATACTTTGTTATTACACGTGACTTCTTGCGTGGAGAATGTTATGGCTGCTGTCAAGATGACGCAGTAGTGATCGTTGTTGTTGCATCTCAACTAAAAAATGTCTGTTGTAAATACGTTTAAAGAACTACCTACTGGACTTTTTAGGTGATCTGTCAATCGACAGATCAACTATTAATTTCGTAAGAATTTTCTTTTTTATTTATTTCTTAATTTTTATTTTTCCACCCTTTTCTTGTTACCATAAAATCTCCAAATCTACATCATCAATTATCTTCAAAATATCATCAGATATGGGGACTTATCATGTCATGTGAACGAAACAAGTTCAAGGTCAAAAGGTCATCATGACGTCATCTAGACGCCATTTTGTAAAATCACATTATCAATCGTATCTTCATTATCAATTATCAAAAATTAACCATATTTACATCACATTAACTTCAGGTCAAGGGTCAACTGTCCATGTCATCAAAGGTCATGTAAAGGTCAGGACGTGCACGTACGCGCGCGTCAAAATTTTAAAATACTCAAAATCGCTTTTTGACCAAAACAGAGTACGTTTCAGGTGATTTTAAGCATTTCAAAAATTTGCGCGCGCGCACGGTTACGCGCGCGTTCCCGCGCGTAACGGCACTATAAAACATAGGATCGCCATTTTTTTCATATCAATGCACCGATAATATAATTCTAAACAATTTGATACCTTGATCAACCTTCTACGACAAGTAATAAAGGAATTAGCCTCCATCAAAGTTTACAGCACGCGCGCGCGCGCGCACTAACCATAGACAATATATGTGCAAAAACATGCCTATACAAAATTCATTATAGCTCTTAAGGTAGTCCGTTGACCCCCATTTTTTTCATATTCGAATAGAGTATGGATGGGAGATGTGATTTCATGTCACATTTGACCCGAAATTTTATCATGACGTCATCAAAATGGCGTCGGAACTCAAAATTCCCATTTTGCTACTTATGACGTCATCGTAATTATGTAAATTTGACTCTAACTCTGTAAATATTGGTCAATTTTCGCTCAGTTTTCAATATGTTGTAGCTGAGGACATACTCTTTCTAATTTGATGGCTTTATTTACTTTTAAAGGAATGGATCATCCTAAAAAATGGCAAGTTATAGAGGCATGTCATTTTCGCTCATTTTGTGTGCAATCTCTATGGGAAATGACTTTTTCTCAAAACTGGATTTTACATTTCTCTATTTCGCGAGCCATATCTCCATTTCTATTTGTTGGTTTTCTCTGAGCTATGAGTATGTTGTAGTTGAGATAGTAAGCTATCGGAAATGTTCCTTCGTGTTCCGATGAGATGCCGCGATCATGCCCGTATTTCACTTGCAAAGTTGGATTTGAGATCCTCTTAATTTGCTTGTGTAGAAAGTGTATGGGATACAGTGCAGCTCAATGGGTAAGGCACCAGACTTGCATCCTTAAGGTCGAGGGTTCGAACCCAAAAGTGGACATAAATTTTTTTTCTTTTTTTTTCTTTTCAACTTTTTGCAAATGTTCCTTAATCACCATTACAAGGTATATTAGTTCAAATATCGCACAATAAAGTAGGTTAAAATCGTTTTTAATAGGCCTATAACATGTACAACGTGTATCGCCTACACCTACATGTATTTCACATATTCTCATTTCCCTCTTTTCAAGAGTATTCAACATGTTCTTTTCGTAATAAAAGTTTAGTTTTCAATATGAGCATCGTATTGATCTCAATAAACATGGTGATTGTATGCATGATCAAATCAGACAGATCACCTAATTCGTCCTCATGACGAATTAAAATTCTAGTTATTTATGTAACCCAAGTTCCAACCATGGTGTCAGATCCTGCATTATTATGCTGAGTAACCCACCGAGCTTTGAGATGGAGGAATCATTGAAATCAGGCCAGTTCATTCCATTTTCTCCCTAACCCCCGTGAGGAGAGAGATGGTGAAAGACAAAGAGCGTATGTGTATCAGTGAATGACCATTGCTGTATGTGGTATGTTATGTCCATAGAAGTTGGCTATGTCGTTGTATGGATTTGGAGTGCATGAATGTGCCTGGCCAAATTACAGTATGACGGACAGTTAGCGTGACGTTTATGGGACATGAACATTATATCTCAGTGAAAGTAGTAATAATTGAGCAAACATAATTGTTGAAAAGATACAAATAATTGCTAATTATTATACTGTTCATGAGTATATTCATATGTGATATGGTATGTTAAAGTTACTAAACTAAAAAGTAAGACAAAGTTACGGGCAAAGTTACTAACATTAACGATACACAGAACCAAAGACAACAACAGACAAAATGACAAATCTAAGTCAACCTCCTCCACTTGACTTTACAGGGAAATATTTCCGAGAATTGGAAAAGATTCAAACAAAAATTCACTCTATACAATGTTGCCTCAGGAATGTCAGAAAAAGATGACAAGTCACAAACATCAATGCTTCTACACGTAATGGTGATGCTGCCTTGGAATTGTATAATACATTTGTATTTGCCGAGGATGAGAGCATGAAGCTTGAGAAAGTGTTGGACAAATTTGAGGAATATTGCATGCCAAAACGTAATCTAACGTATGAGAGACATAGATTTTTCACAAGATCACAATTAGAGCATGAGAGTGTTGATCAGTATGCAACTGAATTGCGAAGTCGTGCACAGTCGTGTGAGTTTTCTTCGTTGAAAGAGAGTCTTATACGGGACAGAATTATCTGTGGTATCTTAGATGATGGTCTAAGAGAGCATTTGTTGAGGCTAGATGATCTCACATTGGATAAAACGTTGCAAGTTTGTCGGGTTGCTGAACAAACTCGAACGCAGGCCCAAGCGTTGAGTTCCACCGGGGAAAATGCCTCAATTCCGGTTGATTCTCTCAGCAAGAATAAGAAATCTTCTGGTAAAAAGTCAAACCAAACAAGACAAACAAAACCTCAAGATCGTACTAACAATAAAACATGTACAAGATGTGGTAATAGACATACCAAAGAAAAATGTCATGCACAAGGTAAAACATGTAAAAAGTGCGGTAAGCAAAATCATTTTGCTAAGTGTTGTCGTACCCCAGTAGCAAAAGTCAATGAATTGCAACACTTAAAGGTAGATTCAGATGGTTTCATGATTTGTTCAGTTGATTCACAGGAACATGAATCAAAGGAAGAGTGGAAAGTCAATTTGAGAGTCAATAATGAGCTAGTTGAGTTCAAGATAGATACTGGAGCTCAGGCTAACACTCTCCCTGAAACAATCTATCACAAACCAAAACTACAAAAAGCCAAAGTGAAGTTAACAGGTTACTATGAGACTAACATTCCAGTAAAAGGTCGTTGTTATGTCCAAATGGAGTACAAAGGAGTTAAACACAGTGTTCAATGTTTCATCATTCCTGGAAATCGTCAACCATTGCTAGGTCTCAGGACGAGTGAAGAGTTGTATCTAGTAAAACGCGTCTATCATGTTGATAAACAAACAGAGATAAAAACAGGCAAAACTGTAGTGCAAGATTATGACAATGTATTTGTAGGATTAGGATGTCTTCCAGGCAAACATCACATTACATTGAAAGACAATGCACAACCAGTTCAACATGCATGTCGCAAAGTTCCATTTCCACTTCAAAAGAAACTAAAAGAGGAACTAGATAAGATGGAAAACATGAATGTAATCAAACAGGTTGATGAACCGACAGATTGGGTGTCTTCTCATGTTGTGGTCAAGAAAAAGAATGGTCAACTCAGAGTCTGTCTAGATCCGCGTGATCTTAATCGAGCAATCAAAAGAGAACACTATAACTTGCCTTCTAGAGCTGAAATAACCTCTGAGTTTGCTGGAGCCAAGTATTTCAGTAAATTAGATGCATCAAGTGGTTTTTGGCAAATCCAGCTAGATGAAGACAGTTTCAAGCTTTGTACATTTATCAATCCATACGGACATGACGGAAGATATAGATTCCTTAGACTACCTTTAGGTATTTGCAGTGCTCTTGAAGTATTTCACAAGATAATACATAACTTGTTCTTAGATATACCTGGTGTCAATACCATGATGGATAACATAGTGGTATGGGGAAGCACTCAAGAAGAGCATGACGATCGTCTGAGAAAAGTTCTAGACATCGCACAAAAATCAAACTTGAAACTCAATCGAGACAAGTGTGAGTTCAATGTGAACCAGATGACTTTCATTGGTGACTTGATCAGCCAAGATGGAGTCAGACCAGATCCTAAAAAGGTGGCTGCCATCAGAAACATGGCAAGACCAACCTGTAAACAGGACATACAAAAGTTCTTGGGGATGATAAACTACCAAGCAAAATTCATTCCAAACCTATCAACAAGGTCAGTACCTCTACGCATTTTGCTTGACAAGAAAGTAGAGTGGATGTGGGAAAATGAACAAGAAAAAGCATTGTGCGAAATGAAAGAAGCTCTAATGACTCAACCAGTGCTTCATTTCGATGACTGCAAAAACCCACAACGATATCAGCTTCACGCTTCAAAAAATGGACTAGGAGCAGTTCTCCTACAGCAACATGAACAAAATTGGCATCCAATAGCTTACACATCAAGAGCTATGACTGATGCAGAAACACGTTATGCTCAGATAGAAAAAGAACTCTTAGCTATCACTTACGGATGTGAAAAATTTTATCAACATGTCTATGGTCAAAAGATAGAAGTTGAAACAGATCACAAGCCACTTATCCCATTGTTTGTTAAGTCATTGGCAGATTGTCCTTTACGCATTCAAAGATTACTAATCAGAGTACAGAGATATGATCTCAAAGTGTCATTTACACCTGGAAAGTACATGTTCACTGCCGACACACTGTCAAGAGCAATAGATCCAAAAGCAGAATTGGATGTTTAAACTGAAGAAGATATCAGAGTCTATGTAGATATGATAGTACAAGCAATGCCAGTAACATCAAACAAAAGAAAAGAAATTGTTGAAGAGACCAAAAAGATGTAGAGCTTCAAGAGTTGCTAGCCACCATCAGAAATGGTTGGCCAGAAAGTAAGCAACAATGTCCAGCAAGAATAAAACAGTACTGGAACATTAGAAGTGAACTCTCTGAAGCAGATGGAATCATATTCAAAGGTTCTAAAATAGTAATTCCAACTTCCATGAGACAATACATACTAAACCAAGTACACGAAGGTCACTTAGGCATTGAGAAATGTAAGAAACGTGCTAGGGAAGTAATCTATTGGCCAAGAATCAATGCAGACATCACTGAAACGGTCCAAAAATGTACTTCATGCCCAATGTACAAACCAAAACAACAGGCTAAAAGCCGAAATGCTCATGCCGTGCCTAATCGTCCTTGGGAAAAAATTGCCGTAGATCTATTCACTTTGAACAAAAGAGAATATATGGTCGTCGTCGACTACTACTCACAATTCTTTTAAGTATGTACTTTGACTTCAACTACAAGCAAGGCCGTGATTAATCACATGAAAGCAATATTTGCTCGTCATGGTACACCATGTGAACTGATGTCGGATAATAGTCCTCAATTTGCAAGCCAAGAATTCAAAAGCTTTGGAAAAGAATGGGATTTTTAACATACCACATCGAGTCCACATTATCCACAATCACATGGCCTCGCAGGAAATGCTGTGAAGATTGTCAAAAATCTCATACTGAAGTCACAACACAGTGGACAAGATATCCACAGAGCTTTACAAGTCTATCGAAGTTCACCAATAGCATGCGGAAAATCTCCAGCAGAACTTCTGTACAATCGTCAGATTAGGTCAAACCTTCCCATGCTTGATACTTTGCTCAATAACCAACAGATTGATACTAAATCTGTGAGGGGAAGAAAGGATGAGCAGAAGGTGAAACAAAAAGAGCGATTCGATAAACATGCTCAAGACTTGCCAAAGCTAAAACCTGGAGATCATGTGATACTCCAAGACATGAAAACTAATACCTGGTCACAACATGGTATCATAAAATCTGTCAATAATCATAACAGATCATACCAAATTGAAACAGCTGCAGGCGAGATACGTCGCAGAAACAGACGTCACCTCAGGCCAGATCCCAGACACCAAGCCGAGTCTATTCCATTACCAACACAGGATGACTTCGAGCTAGATGACAGCACAGAAGCGGAACCAGCATCTGATGTTCGCGCATCTTCGTCACCATCCCGAACAACCAGAAGCGGACGAGTCGTTAAACCGCCAGATCGTTTAAACTTGTAAATAGAAGAAAGCGAACTAAACAGAAAAACTTTCGCGTTTCGTTTTGTAAATAGCCACATGAGTTCAAAAATAACTTTAAAACTGTAAATGGTTTGAACTCTAATACAACCCCATGATAACTGCATGATTGCATGTGCATGATATGAATTTGCATGTTAAAGTTAATCAGCAATACGGGATTGAATTTATCGCTTTCACAAAACTCAACTCAACAGATCTCTCTACCGGTTCAACGAATTGTCGCATCATACAAACAGCAAAAAATAAAATATATATGAACTGTATTGTTGCATGTTAAAATATTTAACAGCGACAGTACTCCAGCTTAAAGGGGCAGAATAATCCCCTAGTACTGTTGTAAGTGTACAGGTAGACCACCCTGTCACTCTGTAGTTTAAGAAGTATTACATATGTGTATATAAACCTCTTTAAAGAAAGGGAGGTGTGGTGATAACTGATTAAGGTCTGCAAGCGTAGACTATACTTTGTTATTCTACGTGACTTCTTGCATGGAGAAAGTTATGGCTGCTGTCAAGATGACGCAATAGTGAGCGTTGTTGTTGCATCTCAACTAATAAATGTCTGTTGTAAATACGTTTAAAGAACTGCCTACTGGACTTTTGACTTTTATAACCTAAGTTCCAACCAGTAAAATAGACTTTGCAAGCGCCAGGTAAGTTGAGTCTGCTTGTCATGATTGCTCAGTATGAGGTGTATTGTGTGCAAGTTATCAGTTTATGACAGTTTTCAGAATTGCAATGGCTGAATTCCGTGGGTGAAACATGTACGTTATAATTGTTATGTATCCTTATTAAAGGCAAAACAAAACATCGCTCCCTGTTTAAAAAAAATCAATGTTGATAACTGAAAATAGTATGGATATAAAACTTACAATATTAAAATGCCGTCATGAAAATCTCACAACACAAAAATCATTGGATGTATTATAAAAATATGAAATATAAGTGACCTTATTTCAGTTGCAGGAGTCCGTTGTTGCAGAGAGTTCGTTGCATTTCAAAATTGTGCCATGTATTTATTAGTAGCGCCCTCTTCCGATGAGAGTGTGCAATGCTCATACATGATCGTTGATTGGTGCACTGATGTGTGGAGGCGGGGCAACGAGCGATGAGGAACAAGTGTTTTGCTTCTAGGAAGTACGTTCCCATATACACATCGGCGTTTGCGAAGTGCCGTTGCAGTTCGGCCGACCAGCGTGTCTGTGTTTACAATGAATCCCCACGTTTCCACTGCCGCCATGTCCTCGCCCTGAGTGAGCGCTGATTGTGTTATGATACGGTCATGTGGTCTCAGAGGTCAAAGGCCAGTCTAGTGTATCTGTGTGACTATTTATAGAAATCCCAACACCATTTGGATTTATTACGTAGCATGCCTGCATGTTCTCCCTCCGTGCATAACCTACGTACACTGTAGGTCAATGCTCTTTCTCATGCCGTGTCGCTGCTCCATGTATCGTTTTCTACTCTCTTTTTTTTGCAATACTCAAACTGATGAAGGGGGGGGGGAGTGGGTGCGGAGTGTGAGTTCTTTGGTTTGCTCTCGAGTATTATTCTACAAAATTGTTACAAACGGTAATGGTTATTTTTTATTATAGCAACTGTAAATTTATGTAAAACAAACAGAACTTTTTTTGTAATGATGACTTTGTTTTTTATTATGTTTGCATGTTTTGTGGGTTTGTAGCTTATAAGACCATGGACCTATTAGGTCCATGATAAGACCAAAATGAATGATTCTGAAATCCCCAAGTATTTCTGCAACAATCAAAGCATATGCAAAACTAGCGGACAGAAGGTCCTCGCTGCACGCGCGCACCCTTATAACACGCAGAATTCCCTTGCTTCATACCCCTTTTTCACAAACTAATGTGTATCAAGGACAAGCGTTAATTCAGATAGAATTTCCGCCCCCCCCCCCCCCCCTGAAATGAATGTTTACAACTCCTTCTATCAGATGACCATACTTTTTTTTTACATTCGATTGGTGGGAAATATGGCACTTTAATTAAAATCACTGAAAACCATCCATAGTCAGGAATATGTATTGGGATAATGGGTTAGGGGGACATTTTTATAGTACCCGGGTGGATTACATCCGTCGTCACATCGGTGGGTGATGGTATCAAGAATTTCCGCCCAGATTATAATAAAGGGCACATTGTAAGGCAAATACTCATGAAAGAACCATGGAGATTGGTTAATAAGGAAATAGTGCACTTTTATCATCAAATCAGAGGAGATTTTCTTTGTGATACTGATGTCCGAAGAGCAAACCTACACTCGACGTGCATTCAACACATAGGCTGGACAGAGCTTTTGTGTACGTCGGTGTGTTGTTCGAGTCACAGCGGTTTTCTAGCTCTTTTCATTACAGTGCTGAGCATTTTATTAGGAATATATAAATATATATACCTTGTCAGTCCGAACTAAGGGTATATATCAGATACCATTATTTTTGCCAACAAAAATCAATTTTATTCTCTGAAAGTTGGATATATATGTCTCTGAACATTGTGACGGGTCCATTATGTATACGAGGGGTGCATCCTATCTTATCACTGGATTGGTAAGTCTGAAATTTAAGTTTTGCTTATTCATTTCACTTCAAATGATGTTTTAAATGCTCAAACAAGGACAATTTATGAAATTGACACAAGATATTGCGAATCAACGCTGAAATAATACTTGTGAAGACATTTTATCCTTCTGTAATGCTATATTTCCCCCATAAAGCCACAATGAAACATTCTGCACCGCTAGTCATACGATGATCGCGAGGTCTGCAAACGTCGTCTGCTATGTTTTTACAAGTCCGGTACACTGTATGCAAGTTTTCGATATGTACCAGGGGCCGCAGAACGTTTTTCAAGGGGGGGGGGGGGTGGCTAGCTGAGACAACTTGTGGGGGGGGGCTGACCATCACTGGCTAAAAATCACAATCATAATGACAATATTATGGTCAATTTTACGTATTTGTACACGGTTTTCGAAGGGGGGGGGCTGATGTGATGACGCCAACTCGGTTCCGCGACCCCTCCATGTTAGAAGTGTAAAATTTGCAATTGAATTTGTTTACTCAACGGGACTGTTATAGTTTGTATAGGCCTATGCCTATAAAGGCCTTTTATTGTCCAAACAATTGTAATTTATGTAATTATGACTTTGTTTTATGCTTATGATTTTTTTTCGCTTATACTAAGACAAGACGCGGTGGTTTTTCGTGGGCTTACAGCTTAGGTCTACTTATGAGTCTACAATAGTATTCATTATAGCCTTGGATTACATCTTTCATTTTATGAATCGTGTAATCCTATAATGTTGATTAAATTTTGTACCCCTATTCTGGTTTGTGTGTGATTTATTATATTGTGGTTGGAGCTTACGAATCACTGGCGGATCCAGGGGGCACATCTTGCCCGTGCCCATGCACCCCTATCAAAATGGTATGTAATTATATCCCAAGTGTGCAAATTACCTATGCAGTGGGCCCGGTATGGAGCGGCATTGCGCCCAATATGGATCATATAGCCACTGATTTTTTTTTTCTGAATTCATTGCACAACTTCCCCTGAGCCATGCACCGTTCAAGAACAAGTCCACCCAAACAAAAAACTGATTGATTAGAAAGAGAAAAATCAAACAAGCATATCACTAAAAAAAGTTCAGCAAAATCGGAGCTAACATAATTATGATACTATAAAGTTTCGCTAAATTTAAAAAAACAGTTTTATGCACATCTTAGTTGGCATGCAAATGGGGTGACTGATGACACAAACCAGTCACTATATACTTTATTATTATGAAATATGAAATATTCTCATTTTCTCTCCATTTTCATTTGAAATAAAGTTGCTCTCCTACTATGTTGTTTTATCATTATCTGGTTCAAACAATATAGGGTCCTAATTTTCAAATTTGTAAAAACTAAAATGATATATAATTCAAGCAATAAAAACAAAACAAAAATGAAATTAGTGAGTGACATAATTGACTCTCATTTTGCATATCATAGTATTGAGCATATAACTTTTTTTCAGTCATAAATTTCTTATTTTACATCCGATTTTGATGAAGTTTTCAGCGTTAGTTTTGTATGTTTGATTTCTCTATCAAACAACATTTTTCTTGGGTGTTAAGGTATATAGTCTTGCCCAGCGCACTTGATATGATTTACAGGCCTAGCCTATATTCAGTGGCGTAACTACGGGGGGGGGGGGGCACGTGCCCCCCCTCAGCTGGCAAAAAAAAACAGGGAAAGGAGAAAAAGAGAGAGAAAGAATAGAGACGCAGTGGGAAAGAAGAAATCATTGTTCATTATAGTTTTAATTATAATTATGTTATATTATATAAGAGAAGTTTTTTTTCATAACTTTATGAAACATGATTTGCTCAGGGCGTACAATATATGTCTTCATTGTTCCCGGTGCTCACATTGTCTGTTTAACGAGATATATAATCCTGTTGTACTAAAACCTCTGGGTTTCAAGTCATTATACACCAAATGATTTACTCGCACTTAGTGTTATTCTTGTTTTAATTTAAGTAATGACATATGCTTCTTTTTCATGACTACTTAAAAGTGATTGCGCAGTTTTAAGGTTTTGATATAAAACATTTCCTGTCCGTGCTTACGTTCGCATTAGTAGATTAGTTGCTATATACGTCTGCTCTTCATGAATTTCGAAAAACTCTTTTTCTGATCTGAATATAAAAAATTTTTAGCTCGCGCTTCACGCTCGCATCATTTGGTTAGTGAAATTATACCTATACGGTCTTAGTGAATTCCTACAAACAAGCCTTAGAATGCCGCTCTTCAGATCTGAATTTCCTACATTTTCAGCTCGCGCTTCGCGCTCGCAACATTGGATTAGTTAGATGCGTATGTTAATCATGATCATTATCACTTCAAGTGCTTCATGTGCTTAGATATAATTCTAACGAAATCAGCAAGCGCTTGGCACTCGCATTAGATGACCTTGGTGAGATATGTATACTCTTAATGGATTACTAAAATATAGCCCTTAAAATGTCTATGTTTGTGTTCAATTTTTGCAAAAATTTCAGCTCGCGATTCGTGCTCGCATTGTTGGTTCAGCGAGGCAGTTACGTCTCATGATTCCAAAAATTGCTTGTAATGTCCTTTTTAGGTCTGAATATCAAAAGTTTTCAGCTCGCGCTTCACGCTCGCATTATTTGATCAGTGACATATATATCCGTTTAAAGATGTCTCTATTAGGTCAGTATATTAAGCATCTTAGCGAAGCGCGCTCACTTAGTGACTCAAAAATTGTGCTGGTGCCCCCCAATGCCGTGACCCACGGTACGCCACTGCCTATCAGAGGCGTCAATCCTGGGGGGGGGGCAATCGCCCCACCAATGAAAATATTGGGGGGGGGCAAACATATCATTTTGCCCCCCCCCCCATAATTCCGCATGTGCAAAAATAAAATAAGATTGTAATATGTTATACAGAAATCAGCAAGCGAGATTGAGATACACAACTCGTATTTTATTTAAAATCGAATGTCCTCTTTTCAGATTGGAATTTAAAAATTTTCAGCTCGCACTTCGCGCTCGCATCATTTCTTTAGCAAAAACCCATACTTTTCATGATTAAATAGGTGAAAAGAATGTCTCGTTTTCAGTTCTAAACCTAAATAGAACTCCCGCTTCGATTTGCAATAATCTTTTGTTGGATATAAATCCTGTTCTTCATCAAAAACGTCCATTAAACTTTCATTTTTTTTTCAGATCAAAATATCATTTTTTTCGGCTCGCGCTCCGCGCTCGCATCTATTGTTATTTTAGATACCCACCTAAATCATTGGTACCAAAAACGCTCTTCAGAATATATAAAAAAATTCAGCTCGCTCTCGGCACTCGCATTATCTGTGTAGTGAGATTTGGATCCTCATGAGTTACTAAAAACAGTCCTAAACAGGTACCCTTTTCCTGTTTTCAGGTCAGTATAGTATTTCAGCTCGCGCTTCGCACTGGCATTAATTTGTTGGTATATATACATGTATATATAATTATACATATGATTATATATACATATATATATATATATATATATATATATATATGTATATATATATACATATATATAGATGTATATATATATACATATATCTATATATATATATATAGGCATATGTGTGTGTGTGTGTGGTGTGAGTTTGCTTGTTTTGTGTGATGCGCCTTTGGAACGTTGATTAATGATTTCGCCCCCCCCCCCCCAATCTGAAAAATGGATCGACGCCCCTGCTGCCTATATCATATAGATTTCACAACCGAAGAGTTGTCTAACATATCTATTTTAAAGGAGAAGATTCTTACATCACCTAGTGATCAGACCCGGTCACTGAACGACTTTATGAAACCATATACTTTAAAAAAAAGGCTTTATATGCTTTTGTGCCAAAAAGTGCTTGTCAAAAGGAGGAAAACGCAGTGACCAGATAAGTTTTATGACTGCAGACGTTACAACGGGCTGAAAATCTCTACAGTAGAATTCACTAAAATTTTATCAAATTCTAATAACAGCAAAATTATTAGATTTGAAAGTTTAGCAATATTTTGTGAAACTAGTTGTCATGAATATGCATTAGCTGGTCTTATGATGTCAGATCCCCACTTGCTCTTTTATTATGATCTCTTCTTCTTGCCGCAATATCTAATGGCCTACTAAATCAGTTGGCAATCCATTTTCTTTTAGTTCTTGGAGGAAAAATGTGAATAAACATAATTACATGCAATAAAATACAAAATAAATGAAGATGTGTTTCACCAGATAATGCAATCTTTAAAATGTCGTAACTATGTTATACCTTGTCCTGGCCGATTTTGATCAGATTTTCAGTGTTTTGTTTTTCTGATTTTCCTTTATCTCTTCAAATCATATGAATTTCAGATTGAAGTACCCTCTAAATAAAATGTATTACAATTGCAGATTGCAAGTATCAGGCAAGTTTTATCATGAATGTTTACAGAACAAAAAAATCACAAAAATATGTAGACCTACAATAGGAAAAACAATGCTGTAACAGAGGCCGAAATTATAACTTATTTTGTAAATATGCTTTTGAAGAAATATAATTGTGATTTCGTTCGATCGACAAATAAAGCCAGATTGTAGTAGGTCTATATTGTAAAAACAGTGGCAACACCCCCCCCCCTCCTAAACGCGGCGCGTATGGTAGGGTTAGGGGATTGGAGGGATTATGTGCATCCCTTATTTGCATACCTATCAGCAGGGGCGGATCCAGCCTTCGCCAATAGGGGGGGGGGGCCGGAATTTTTTTAGCCTTATTTTCCCTGATCGGCCGCTCGAATATGATTTTTGCCGGGATTTTTTGTTTCTTTGAAGAGGTAGTCCTAATGGTCACATTTTAGCTTTATTCTTATGAAACATAAATATGTAATACCATAACCCTTATCTATATAATGCGAGCGCGAAGCGCGAGCTAAATTTTTGGGAAATCTTATGTACTTTATCATAAAATTTTGAATATTCTCAGAAATGTTTGTTTTCCTGGAAAAAAAATGTGTATGCATATGCGAACGTAAAGAGTGAGCAGAAATGAAGTGATGAAAAAAGTACTGTTAAATACTTGCTTGCAATTAGCCATGAAGACGTTACATATTTTTAAAAGTCAAATAATGCGAGCGCGAAGTGCGAGCCGAAAGTTTTTGACATTTTTACCGAAGGATTGGGAATTCTTAGCACTTTTTGTAACTTAACAGAATAGGTATATAATTACACATGCGAGCACGAAGCGTGAGCAAAAAATGTCGATATTTAGACCTACTGAACAAGACACTCTTAAATTAGTTTTGTAAATCATGAAAAGGATGAGTAAGTGGGGATCTTTCTTACATTAATAATGCGAGCGCAGAGCGCGAGCAGAAAGTTTTTGTTTACGTTTTGAACTGCTTCAAATTGTACCTGTTATGGACTGCTTGCTTTTAGCCATTGCGAGCGCGAAGCGCGAGCTGATAATTTTGACCTTTTTTACCTAAATAATGGAAATTCTAAGCACTTTTTGTAATCTTGGAAGGACTCTATGTATATAAACTAAACTTTATTGATGCGAGAGCGAAGCGCGAGCGGAAAAATTCTGGACACTCTAATCATGTTTTGTGAATCATGAAAAGGATAAGTTATTATCAATTTTCATATATTAATAATGCAAGCAGACACTTTTTGATACTGTGATCTTAAACTGGATAATGATTTAAAGAGAGAACAATCTGCGTATCTGAATAAACGTGTGTTTTAGATTTCCAACTAGAATTTGGGTATTCAAAGTACTTTTCTTATCATGAAAATCAATAAAGCGAGCGCAAAGCGCGAGCTAAAAATATATATATTCCGATCTAACAAACGGTCAATTAAAGCTCTGTATTGCAAACACTTTGTGGGAAAATTTTGAATTGTAATGGATCACAGTTAAAAAAGAGCTGATGTATTTTATTATTATTACTTTGAGTTTTTACGTAGGACCGGGACATATTCTATAAGGGCATTATGTCATCATATGAAAATGATGACATTCTTCCTATTTCTCCTCCTAAGCATGAGAGCGCGAAATCTGTTAATATTATGGCCTGAAAACTGGACATTTAAAACACTTTTGTAATTATGCATAAGATGCATGACAATATCTATCAATGCTAGCGGAAATCGCGAGCCGAAATTTTTGATAAACTGTCATCAAAGTAGTTTGATTTAGAATTATTATTGGGATGTACATAACTCACTAATTAAAAATGCTAGCGTGCAGCGCTAGCTGATACGTTTTGACAATCTGACCTGAACAGCGGGATATTTTGATAACTTTATGGAATACAGGAAAATAATAGGTACCTCACAAATCAAATTTTGCGAGCGCGCAGCGCAAGCAGAAAATGATAATATTCAGACCATAACACATAAATTTTTACAGAGCACTTTTTAAAAATCAATTCGTAAATCAAACAAAATAATGAGAGTTCAATTTCCCAGCTGAAATATGTTTTGTATATTGACTTTAAAGTTTGATATTTCATGCTTCATATTGAGCAAAATATGCAAATCCCCTAAAAGACAATGCGAGCGCGAAGCGCGAGCGAAAATTTTATATCCTAACAAATAGATTTTTCAAAAAAATATTTTCAAATTCTTCCCCTCATGTTATTTCATTCAATCATGTTCCTCCTCTTATGTTTACCTTTCTTCTTTTCTCCTCTCTTTTCCCTTCCTTCTCTTTTTTTTTGCTTTCTTTTTCCCTTTTTTTCTTCTTTTTGCTCCGCCAAAAGGGGGGGGGGGGCGGGCCCCTCGGCCCCCCCCCGGATCCGCCTATGCCTATCAGTCCCAAAGTGCTAAACATGCGTCTTTTGGATAGCCATGCTTACATAAGGAAGGGTATCTGAAGTGCATTATCGGAAGTATCTGTGCGGCACTTTCCTTCTTCCAGTGGCATTGGTCAGATCAATGAAACCACACATCTAAAGAAAGTTTTTTTTTCGTCATCGTTCAAAGTTTGAGGAGCAGGACTTCATGGACTTTGATTCAAGTTCGAGTGATGAAGAAGGGATCAACGCTTATTTGCCTCGTTATTTTTTTCCCTCCGAAGATGAAGCGGTGGTAATTATCTCGTTTTTATTATATAATTCAATTAGAGCAAAATAATTGATGGAACATGCGCATTACAGTAGAATGGAGCAACACATGGAGCAGAGCTGAGTCCATGCATCTAAACCGTGTTGATCAGACGTTTTCGACAAGCACAGTTGTACTCAATTCCGGGGACTCAATTTTAGAAGGATAAGTTGAATGTAATTACATGGGTGCTGCTACTTGGTCAACCCCACTTTGACTTGTTACAATTGGTCTAATTCCATTCGTCTGCAATGCTATCTTATTACCCTTTCCTTTTTTCTATATTAGAGGATTAACCATTTTGTTCATTTCTTATTCGACCTAATACTCAGACTGCATGCATGATCGGTGATTTGAACAAGTGGTCGACGTAATTTACCAAGGGGTCTTTTAGACATATAAATGAAGACCATTTATAGTATATAATCATCAAATTGTATACAGGGGCCGTGGAATGGTTTTGAAAGTGGAAAGTGGGGGGGGGGGGGGCTGACCATGCCAAGAGTCAGATGGGTTTTTTACGTCTAGAAAAAAAGTGCGGGGACCGGGGGGGGGGGGGCTGACCATGCAAAAAAAACATCAGATGGTTGTTTCTACGTCTTTTATACTTGGTTTAAAAAAAAAATCATGTCTGCTTCCTTCTTCCGTCTTTTTTTAGCGGACTCTGTGTAGCTTCGAGGTCTTCCACGACCGCGACTGGTACCTCCCTTCTCCCTACCTTCGTCCATTTCGGGTTTATTTTTTTTAACTTTCTACCTTTCGAGTTGAGCACACAACACTGCAGCAAACCAATGAACTAACAATAGCGCATCTCACGTACGGTAGACTCTATGTACTATGTACAAATACACGCCGGTACTATAATAAACGTGGCAGTATATAGTTGCGTAATCCATTGACTGCATGTGCTGCAGCTGTTCCACAGTTTCACACAGGCACAGAGCGATCACGTCGCAATCGCATGTATCATGCATGCCCATATATGGACGGAACTGCGAGTTTGATTGGCAGACCTACACGGTCTGTGAACACAGAGGGAGACAGACAACGATTTTAAACCTCGACCGTTGGAACTGTTTTGAATTATTATCGGCACGATAGAAATTATACAAAATCTTCAATTATAACCTATCAAAAGCATTTCTTTCGATGTTTTTGTTGGTTTCGGAGTTTTTAGGTTGATAGAAAGGCGTTCATATACATGTTTCATCTCTCACTTGATTTTTTTTTAATTACATGTCTACAACGTTAGTCTTTGCCTTTAATCATGCCCTAGCTAATAACAATATTCACACAAATAACCATAAGTTATCCGCAGCCAATCATAGCAGATGAAGTATCCAATATAAAAACACTTTTGAACTGGTGCTGAATATTATAGGCCTCTCTTAGCTAGACGAATAGACGCGATCCCCGGTCTTCTGTCTTCGTTTTCCAGACACCCAACAACAGGTTTGGAAAACGAAGACCGGGGACATGCGTTATGTCAATGGTAGTAAAATTGCAAATTAATGTCAGCCAAGTAGGAAAAACCAGTTCACAGAATGTAACTCTGGAAAATGGAACAACTGCATACTGATCTAACTGGTCGAGTTTAGTTTACTTGACCAGTTAAGAATTAAATTGGTCTGAAATTATTGGTCTAGAGTTAACCTTTAACTGAAAATTTGAAACTGCTCTTGATTGATTACTGGAGTTTGTTACCGTCCTATCTCAGTGGAATAGTGGTGTAAACTGGGAGACCTATCCCGCCTCAACTGGTCTAACTATACTATTTATTGACACAAGCAATTAACATGACTTCATTATCAGCCAATTAATGACATTAATGTATTCAAGATCAGAATATTCTTGAGCTGAATTATAGAGGCCTTCATTATGACTTTTATAAGTGGTATCTTAGCTAAACGAATGCGATCCCCGGTCTTCTGTCTTCGTTTTCCAGACACCCAACAACTATGGTGGCCCTGAAGGGACATCGCATATAGTTCAAATCGCGAATATTCGCGACGAAATTGGCGACGAAATTCACGACGTCGCCAATTTCGTCGCGAATTATTTACGACTAAATTCACGACGTCGTGAATTTCGTCGCCAATTTCGTCGTGAATTTGTTTTGCTTGCCTGCCCAGGACCAAAATCCAGTTGAAACCAATTAGAACAAAACCAATTGAAACCAGTTGGCCAACTGGTTTCAATAGGGAAATTGGAACAACTGGTTCCAATTGAAAACCAGTTGCCAACTGGTTCCAGTTAAAACCAATTGGGCAACTGGAACCAGTTGGCTATTGGTTTCAATTGGTTTTCAATTGGTTCCAGTTGTTCCAATTTCCCTATATTAAAACCAGTTGAATCCAATTGGAGGCAACTGATTTCAATTGGTTCCAGTTGAAACCAATTGGAGGCAACTGGTTTTCAACTGGAACCAGTTGAAACCAATTGGTTCAACTGGATCCAATTGGAACTTCCAGTTGGAATGAACTTAATTAGTTACAAATTAATTAGCATTAATTTGCACTAACTATTGCTCATGCCAACACAGAAGCAGTGTTATTTGTCTATTAATACCAATGTAAAGGGCATTGATAAAATACAGACTTTCATAATTATATAGTCATATTGGAGTTCTTCAAATGTATGTATTTTTATTTGATGTTATTTGGTAACAGTTAGTGGTGTACTAATTATCTTTGAATCTGTTTTAATTATAATCTATAACATTTATGAACATGGTTTTCACTGCTAAGTATTGGAAACACTTATCTGAAAAAAGTGTGGAACTTCAAATTGAAAAAAATTAAATAGATACATTGTAAATTATGGTGAATCTCATAAAACATTAATCTGTGCACACTGGCAGAAAATATTCAAATTAACTGGTTTCAATTGGATCCAGTTGGGTAACTGAAAAATTTTCAGTTGGAAACCAATTGGAAATCATTTCCAGTTACCCAACTGGATCCAGTTAGGATTTCCAGTTACCCAACTGGTTCCAGTTTTATTTCCAGTTACTCAACTGGTTCCAATTAGAATTCAGTTACCCATCTTTCCAGTTAGAAGTCCAGTTACCCAATTGGTTCCATTTAGGATTTCCAGTTACCCAACTGGTTCCAGTTAGAAATCGTTTCCAGTTGGAAGTCATTTCCAGTTACCCAACTGGTTCCATGCAGTTAGGATTTCCAGTTGCCCAACTGGTTCCAGTTTCCAGTTACCAAACTGGTTCCAGTTAGAAATCATTTCCAGTTGGAAGTCATTTCCAGTTACCCAACTGGTTCCAGTTAGGATTTCCAGTTGCCCAACTGGTTCCAGTTAGGATTTCCAGTTGCCCAACTGGTTCCAGTTAGGATTTCCAGTTACACTGTTAGAAAAAATAAAAGAAGTTCCTGCAGCAGAGTCTCGAGAACACCTGTAATCTTACCGAATTGCGTAATAATCATTCTGTAAATTCATAAAACAAGAATTTTTCTGCAATTTAACAGAACAGGTCTGTTTAAAAAGGGGAAAAGGGTGTTTTATTCAAGGAAATTTGTAAAATTCCATACATCAAATACCAATTTCCTGTAAGATTACGCAATTCGGTAAGATTACAGGTGTTCTCGAGACTCTGCTGCAGGAACTTCTTTTATTTTTTTCTAACAGTGTACCCAACTGGTTCCAGTTAGAAATCATTTCCAGTTGGAAGTCATATTTATTTACCCCCATTTACCCAACTGGTTCCAGTTAGGATTTCCAGTTGCCCAACTGGTTCCAGTTAGGATTTCCAGTTGCCCAACTGGTTCCAGTTAGGATTTCCAGTTGCCCAACTGGTTTCAATTGGTTTCAACTGGAAATTGTTAAATTCCAGTTAAAACCAATTGGAACCAGTTGAAACCAATTGAAACCAGTTGGAAATCTAACTGGTTTCAATTGGATTTTGGTCCTGGGTGGGCGGTATGCGGCCGGGTTGAAACCAACTCGCCTGCTGCTAATTCGTCCACTCACAACAGGGTCTACATTCATTTAGTATAATGCAAGTCTGTCCATTAACTTTTCGCCTCACAGCCATGGTCCAATAACCATTTGGTCCAGTCATCACTTCATCTTATCACCAGTTCGTCTTTGACGTCTTTGACCATTTCGTCTCATAACTAGTTGGTCTAATATCAATTTTATTTTCCTTAATTTCGCCCAATTAACACTTACTTCAATTAGACCAAATGGCACGTGGAATAAATGGCAATTGGACGTACCAACTTGGTTATTAGACGAAATGGCAGTTAGACCATGTGGATATATAGTGGACGAACTGATGGTAGACCAAATGATAGCTGACGAGTTGGCATTAGACCAATTGGAAGTAAACCATTGAAACGACAGAACGATGTCCACTGCTATCCATATGCATAGGCGGATCCTGGGGGGCCGAGGGGCCCGCCTCCCCCCCCCTATTGGCAGAGCAATAAAACATGAAAAAGGGAAGGAAGAAATAAAGAAAAAAAAAGAGGGAATTAAAAGAGAGGAGAAAAAAGAGGAGGAAGACGAGTGAAAAAAAAATAAGATCGGAGGGGAAGACATGGAAATAAAGAATCTTTCATGTCACTATATCAAATTTTCGCTCGCGCTCGCATTGCCTAGAGGTGTTCCAGGGGCGGATCCAGCCATGTATATTTGCATAGGCCTCCATGCATTTGCATATTGTCATCATTTCCCAGTAGCAGACTTTTCCCTGGGTTCCCCTACCCTATGTGGAGCGTTGTGGCCCAGTGGATTAGTCTTCGGACTTTGAAACCGAGGGTCGTGGGTTCGAATCCCAGCCATGGCGTAATTTCCTTCAGCAAGAAATTCGTCCACGTTGTGCTGCACTCGCCCGACCAAGGTGAGGTAAGTGGGTACCTGGCAGGAATTTATTCCTTGAAATGCCACCGCGCTGTAAAAGGCTGCGGGGCTAAAGCCAGGGTAATATCCCATGAAGCGCATAGGGACGCATTTGGCAGTGATATGCGCTATATAAGCATGTTGGTATTATTATTATAATCTGTTCCTAATCCCTATAATCTGTTCCCATGGTTACCCCTCACCACCGTGTAGAGAGTTATGTAATACCATGGACAATGCGTGGTACCACATGTTTCATATGTTCCTTGATGCAGCAGAGAGAGCAGTCATGTACGTGTGTATAGTGTGCTACAGTGTTGGTTATAGTATAGTAATGAATGCAAAACAGCCTTCGCCAATAGGGGGGGGGGATCATTTTCAGTCATATTTTCCCCGATCGGCCGCTCAAGGATGATTTTTGGTTTCTGTGAAGAGGGAGTCTTCTTAGCTTTATCCTTATTTATTTAATGTGAGCGCGATACGCGAGCTTATTTTTTTGAAATCTTATGTGTATTTTCCTAAAACTTTAACATTCTTTGCAATGTTTGTTTTCCTAAAAAAGATGTGCATGCAAATAAATAATTACTACGAACGCGAAGCGCGAGCAGAAATGAACTGGTGGAAATTGAAGGTACCTGTTCAAGACTGCATGCAGTTAGTCACGAAGACGTTATATATTTTAAAAATCAAATAATGTTTGCGCGATGCGCGAGCTGGATTATTTTACATTTTTACCTAAAAAAATGAGAATTCTAAGGACTTTTTGTAACTTAAACAGAATAGGTATATAATAAACAATTGATGTGAGCGCGAAGCGCGAGCTAAAAACTTTTGACATTTCTACATAAAGAACGGAAATTTTTAAATAATTTTTGTAATCGTAAACAGGATAGCTATATAACTAAACAATCATACAGTGACATGAAAAATTCTTTTTATTTCCATGTCTTCCCTCATCTTATTTCATTCACTCGTCGCGATCTTTTCCTTTTCTCTTTTCCCTCTTTTTTCGTTTTTTTTTTCCTTTTTTTGCTCCGCCAATAGGGGGGGGGGGGGGCGGCGGGCCCCTCGTCCCCCTTGATCCGCCTATGCATATGGATGGCAGTGGACATCTTTCTGTCTTTTAAATGTTTTATTTTCAAGTGGTCTAATGCCAAGGTTAGTAATGCCAAGTGATAATTGGGCGAAATTAAGGAAAATAAAACTATATTGGACCAACTAGTTATGAGACATAATGGTCAAAGACGAACTGGTGATGAGACGAAGTGATGACTGGACCATATGGTTATTGGACCGTGGTTGTTAGGCGAAAAGCATAGAGATATATACTTTAATGGCGAAAAGTGACAAACTTGCATTATACTAAATGAATGTAGACCCTGTTGTGAGTGGACAAATTATCAGCAGGCGAGTTTGTTTCAACCCGGCCGCATACCGCCCAGGCAAGCAAAACAAAGTCAAGACGAAATTGGCGACGAAATTCACGACGTCGTGAATGTCGTCGTGAATAATTCGCTAAGGAAATTGGTGACGAAATTCACGATGTCGCGAATTTCGTCGCGAATTTCGTCGTGAATTTCGAATTTAAAACGACGAAATTCGCGACGAAATTGGCGACGTCGTCAATTTCGTCGTGAATATTCGCGTTTTGGTCTATATGCGATGTCCCTTCAGGGCCACCATAGACAACGGGTTTAAAAACGTGTAGGGGGCAAGATCCAAAGTTCATTCTAACCAGCGCACGTGTTTTGTACACACTTTGCACTGCTTTGTACACACTTCGGGCGTGAACTACAAACGCTTTCACACGAGTGTGATATATGTCTTCGGTCTTCCGTCTTCGTTTTCCAGACACCCAGTAAGTTGATTTGAAGATATCTTTTAGCTTTTTAAACTTGTTTCCTTGCCCGAAACATTTCGAAGAGTGCATATCGCCCCACCCCACTCCCCCACAGACCGTGGCCATCGTGACGATATGTGCTTTACACTGAGCTGTGATTTACATGAAATGGCTACGGCTGGATTTTTTTTTTAAATCATTCTCAAGCTTGGGAAAAGTGTAGAGAAACAAGTATTAAATGAAACATGAACTGTAAACACCCTTTAAATGGCAAAAACTTAGTGAAAATTGCTGGAGATGTCTGATAAAAAACTTTTGTTTAGATTCAGTTATGTCCTCATATCCACTGAACTGACAGAAAAATGGTGACAAATTGTGACAAAGTCCTTGAATGTATCCGTTTTATTTGAATTGACTAAAAGTGCAAAGGAAATGTATGAGAAGTGTTTCGCAGGGTAAGTTTGATTTCGCCCTTTCCCCTTGACACAGCGTGAAAACGACCTTTACTGCGCAAACAGATTTCTGCGAGCTTTACAAAAATGGACCGTGCTCACTCAAGTGTAACATCCTGTCAAAACTTTTACTTTCATCGGATAAATGAGAACCAAACCCAATTATGATAAAAATTACCCGCATGATGTATATTTTTAATTCCCAGGACTTTTTCAAAGTGTAAAGTAGAATTAGTACTGAATTGGTTGTACACTATTGAGGTTTAGTTAAATTCATTGTTTAAACTATGAAAACGACATTATTTGGGGCTAACCTCGATTAGCAATTTTCTATTATTTTAGCTTCAATTACCAAATGTTTTGTTTTTATATGTGATGTACTATTCCTTGTAATTTACCTGACAGTGATATCTGGTGATAAATTCAATTCAATTTGTGAATTGTGGTAAAAAGTGTTGCACAGACTTTTAAGCAACTTAAATGCAAACAATAGGTATTCAATCTTGTCAGGGGGAGGGGGGCAGGGATATGTCTTTTTGTATGGGTTGTGACTCGTCAGGGGGGTGACTGCCCCCTCTGCCCCCCCCCCCCCCGTAGGTACACTAGTGAATGTGACCTTTTATGACCTTACATAAACCTCCCTGGACACGTTGGACACGTTTTAATGCGAAACTATTCATATTATGTGGATTATTTTGCATTTTATTTAATGTGATTTCAAACATGATATGTTTATTCCGCTAAATACAAAAGTTTTATTGAAGATGAATGTAACGGAAAGTTGGTGTGGTTTTTGAGGTCAGAAAAATGAAATGCCTCAAGATGCCAAGGTAGCATCTATATGATTCTTATATTCACACTCTCAAACTTATTCTTTGAAGACAAAAAAATGCATATAACATAGGCGGATCCAAGGGGGCGGAGCAAAAAAAAATAGAATAAAAAGAAGGCACAAGAGAGGGGGAAAAGTAGGGGGAAAATAATGGGAGAAATATTGGTGAATAATTTTAAAATCTTTCATGTCGGCCGGGGTATAAAATTCTCAATATGGAGCTTAAAGAGAAATGCCAGTAGCTGCAGTAAACACTGATTTCATGAGAAAGTCTGTAAAACCAGGCT
This sequence comes from Lytechinus variegatus, assembly GCF_018143015.1. NCBI lineage: Eukaryota > Metazoa > Echinodermata > Echinoidea > Temnopleuroida > Toxopneustidae > Lytechinus > Lytechinus variegatus. The sequence goes on from NC_054748.1 coordinate 32,438,086, forward strand.
TAATTGTCAGAATATAATCGAGAATCTAGATCTGGTACAATTACATAAGCTGAACTTTGTGAAATCTTGAAATCTACGCTGAAAAATGTTCACACTGAAGATCACCAACACAGATAGGCACACGTGGGACAGTGTCTGGAATAAAGACCCGACAGAAGTGACCGCATCCGCGCTTATTTTGCTTATTTCCGAGCAATTGCACAATTTCTTCCAGAATCCTTTGGCACATATGTTTTATTCATAAAAATAGGCACTTGGATGGTCATTATAGCAGATTCTGTCAAAAGTCATTTTGTGATCGTTACCAAAACTGGAATTTATCTTTAGAATACAAAAATTTTGAAGTCAATATACAAAACATATTTCAGCTAAGCAATTGACCTTTTATTATTTTGTTTGAGCTACAAATTGATTTTCAGAAAGTGCTCTGTAAAAATTTTGTTTTATGATCTGAATATTAATATTTTCTGCTTGCGCTGCGCGCTCGCAAAATTTGATTTGTAAGGTACCTATTATTTTTCTGTATTCCATAAAGATGTACATATGTCCCTATGCAGGTCAGATTGTCAAAACGTATCAGCTAGCGCTTCACGCTCGCAATTTGATCGGTGAGTTATGTATATCTCAATATTAATTGTAAAACAAACTATTTAAAATCCCCATATACAGTATAATGGCAGTTTATAAAAAAAATTCCGCTCGCGATTTCCACTCTCATTGATTGTTAAAAAATATTAACTCATGCATCTTATTCATAATTACAATCGTGCTGTAATGTAGTTTTCAGGCCATAATATCAACAGATTTCGCGCTCTCACGCTTAGGAAGAGAAATAGGAAGATAGTCAACATTTACATATAATGACACAATGTCCTTATAGAATGTCCCGCTCCTATGCCAAAACTAAAAGTAACAATAATCCACAAGTGCTTGACATACAGAGCTTAAATAGACCCCTTTTTACAGACCGGAATATCATATATTTTTAGTTCGCGCTTTGCGCTAGCTTTATTTATTTTCATGATAAGAAAGGTATTTAGATTACCCAAATTCTAGGACGAAATCTGAAATACGCGTTTATTCAGATACACAGATTGCACTCTATTTTAAGTCATTATGCAGTTTCAGATCTTACTATCACAAATTGTCTGTTTGCACTTGCGCTCGCAAAAGTAATGTAGGAAAATTTTCAATTACTCATCCTTTTCATTATTTACAAAACATGAATGTATGGCCAGATATTTTCCGATCGCGCTTTGCGCTCGCATCAATACATATACTTATCCTTTTCACGATTAGATAAAGTGCTTAGAATCTCCATTCTTCATATAGAAATGTCAACAATTTCAGCTCGCGCTTCTGCACTCGAATTTTTTGATAGTTAAAATATTTAACGTTTTCATAGCTAACAAGCAGCTCTTCACAGATCCCTTTTTTGATCAGATCAAAACTTATATCAAAAATAAACTTTAAGAAATTTGTTCGCGCTTTCCGCTCGCATTATTAATGTAGGAAGATTTCCCATTACTCATTCTTTTCATGATTTACAAAATATGAAAAGAATGTTCAAAATTTTTCCGCTCGCGCTCTGTGCTCGCATCAATTGTTTCGTTATATACTTATCCTTTCCACGATTACAAAAAGTGCTTAGAATTTCGATTCTTGAGGTAGAAATTTCAACATTTTCAGCTCTCGCTTCGCGCCCACATTATTTGATAGTTAAAATATGTAACGTCCTAATGGCTTACGAGCAGTTGTTAACAGATCCTTTTTTTCTCAGATCAAATCGTATATTAAAAATAAATTCAAATTTAATTCTGCTCATGCTTTGCGCTTAGATTGTTAATGTAGGAAGATCACCAATTATTCATCCTTTTCATGATTTAAAAATATGAATATAGTGTCCAATTTTAAGGTTCAAATCTCGAATTTTTCTGCTCGCGCTTCGCGCTTGCATCAGTCACTTAGTTACATACTCATCCTTTTCAATTCTTCAGGTAAAAATTTCAAAATTTTCAGCTCACGCTTCGCACTTGCATTATTTGATAGTTAAAATATATAAAGTCTTCATGGCTAATAAGCTGCCGTTGACAGATCCTTTTTTTTCAGATCAATACTTGTATTAAAAATTTATGCTTATACTTTGCACTCGCAACAATTTTTTTTTCTTTTTTTTTCTTTTAAACTTTTTATTGATCAAACAATCGGTATATACAACAATAATCATGATATCAATCACATTTACAATGGTATAGGATACACTCACAAACAAAACGATACAAAAACATACATCACAGTTGTACATGAAAAGTGGGTAACAAATAACATTATCTGTATATCAATCGTATAATCAAAAGATTTTTTCAACAGGGGTCCATTTTTTATAGTGCAATCCTTCAATATGCCTCTGTTTTGCAATGTTAAGTTCAATCAGTTTAATATTAGAAATAAAAGATATTAGCCCTCTTATACATGGTTGTGTGTTTTTAAACTTTTCTACGTAAACATATCTTTTGAACATTAGTATCAAATGGTTTAGTAGCATTTTGTGGGGGCCTTTCCAGTCCATAATGAATCCAAATATCATTCTTTTCTTAGTAAAATCTTCAAACTTAGTATTAAAGCTCTTGCCAATCTTATAGATAAATTCCCGTCGAAGATTATAAATAACATCACAGTCATAAAACAAATGAACAGGTGTCTCTAAATTTGAGTGACAGAACGTGCAAGTTTCTGAGTCGACCACTTTCATCTTAAACAATCTATGATTAGTATACAGTATATTATGAATTAATCTGAATTGAAAAAATGATTTTTGCTTCTATTGTGCACTTGAACGGAAGGGTGTAGATTTGAGACCAGTCATCATCTTGAATATTAAAGGTTGTAGAAAATAATTGTTCACTAACTGGTCTGGTTATCAACCCAGATAAAAGGTTCTTGTAGATTGCTTTGGATTTCAAATTACATAATGCAGAAGTCACTTTTTTTTGTTGTAACTGATATTCATTATTTTTATCCCAAAACGTTTGTAATATTAGGGGATGGAATTCACATTTCCATTCTTTCTTCACTGACTCGATTATTGCCATGTATTGTAGAAAATAATTATTTTTAACACCTTTTCCATTCCAATACTCAAAATGTAAAAAATTTCCATCACTGTTAAATAATTGATAAATATTAGATAGCCCTGCTTCATGAAGGGCACTGCAGTACATTGATTTGTTATTTATCAATATGCATTTGTTATTCCATACACCTTGTCTCAGTATGCTAACCTGGCTTGTATCATTAGTAACCAAGTCCAAATAGATATCCGTCTTTAACCACGCTTTTAATAAAGCAATATAAAATGGAGGGATATCCTTAGTTTTTGGTAGTTTCTCCATTGTATAATTACTGACAAATATAAATTTTCCACCATATGACTTTACAAAATATTCACACAAGGTTATCCAACTATGATTTGATCTAAAGAAATATCGCTGGACCCATTTCACTAGCTGAGTGTTGATCATACATTGAATGTTTGGGAATTTTAGTCCCCCTTCTGCATAATCAGCAAACATAGTAGTACGTGCGATTTTATCTGGGCCATTCCACAAAAATGAAAACATGAGCTTCTCAACTTCTTTAACAAAAGCAATGGGTAATGAGATGTTGGATAATAAATAAATTACTTTGGACATTATAAAAGTTTTCAATATCTGTGTTTTGCCAATCAAGGTAAGTCCTCTGTTTTTCCATTTATTTAGTACAATTCTCATCTCTTTAACTCTGGTTTCAAAATTCCTTTTCCTTGCTCTTCTGTATCATATGAAAAGAAGATGCCTAAAACTTTAATTCCTTTCTCTGGCCATAAGATAACACTGTCCTTTTCACCTAGATGACGATTCTTACCAATCCACATGCCTTCAGTTTTTGATTTATTGATACATAAACCAGATATTTTAGAAAATTCCTCAAACTCTAAAAATACATGTTGTAGGGAGTGACGGTCTTTACAGAAACATGTTATGTCATCTGCATAAGCAGTATATTTTATTACCTTTCCTTCCACTTCAAAACCCTTTATACTGTCATTATTTCTAACTCTATTCAAATAAACCTCTAATCCCAAAATAAATAATAAGGGCGCAAGAGGGTCCCCTTGTCTTACTCCTCTACTTACTTTGAAATAGCCTGTAGTAAATCCATTTACGAGAACAGAGCTATTGATATCATTATAAACAGTTTTTACCCATTGGATAATCGAAGGCCCAAAATTATAAGCTTCGAGACATTGAAAAATAAATGAGTGGCTTAATGAGTCAAATGCCTTGGTAAGATCTAACGCCATAATTATGCCTTGAAAGTCTTCATTTTCTGCATAAAACATTAAGTCTGATATTAATCGAATTCCTTCACCAATGTTTCTACCTTTTATAAATGCTGTCTGTTGACAGTTAATCAGGTTTCCTATTACTTTAGAAATTCTTTTGGCTAAGCATTTGGAAAGGATTTTTGCATCAACATTTATCAAAGTAATTGGTCTCCAGTTACTCAATAAGGATCTTTCTTTATTGGGCTTTGGGATCAATTTTATCACCCCTTGTCTTTGTGAAACTGACATAGACTGGTCTTTGTAAGCTGCATTGAAAGAGTCTATCATATATTTTGAGACCAGGGGCCAGAATGTTTCATAAAACTCCACTGTTAGGCCATCATTTCCCGGTGTTTTATTTTTAGCCATTTTAACCAGTTCTTCTTTTGCTTCATTACATGAGATTAAACCTTCACATGAAACCTTTTCTGATTCTGTTATTTCCTCCAGATTACTATGACAAATATAATTGTTAGAGATCTCTTCATCTACTATATCTCTGTTTTTAAAAAAATCAGTGAAATATTCCTTGATAAATCTTTGAATGTCTGGTTGTTTTCTGAAAGTCCCTTCATTCGTATCTCATACATCAATAGATGTATTTTCAGCCTGGCTTTTCTCCAATGAAAGAAAATATTTGTTGCTTTTTTCCCCCTTCTCATACCAATTGCATCTCGATCTCAAAATTGCCCCTTCTGCAAAATAATCATACAATTTATGTAATTCCTCTTCAATGTATTTCTTTCTATCTACAACTTCTTCATCTAAGCCATTTCCTTCCATTTCACTACTTTCACATATATTTTTCAATTCCTCCTCTAGTTCTTGTCTTTGTTTTTCCTTTTCACCTTTTTTCTTCTTTGAGTATGGGATGGTAAATTTTCTAATTCTGTATTTCAGCCAATCCCACAACATTTTCTTATCATGTTTTTGTTCACATTCATCAACCCAAGATGGGAGGCTGTCACTGAGAGCTGTAACAAATTCCTCATTCCTTAGTAAGCTGTTGTTAAATTTCCAATATGAGGGTCCCATTTTTTGTTTTTCAATATGGAGTTGCAAGGTTACATACTCATGATCAGATAAGACACATGGGTACATATCATTTTCTACGACAACAGACCGCAGAGCGTCTGTGACCAACCAGAAGTCCAGTCTTGACTGAATATATGGATTAAGTCTCCTCCATGTAAACCTCTTTGTTGTTTGGTTTCTTGTTCTCCAAATATCAATAAGACAAAAGCATTCTTTCAGTTTTTCCATTGTTGTACATGAACGTTTCCACACTGTTCTCATACTACCACCTTCTCTATCCATATCCAAGTCCTGTATAAAGTTAAAGTCTCCTCCTATTATGCATTTGTGTCCTTCATCATTAAATTCTTGTAATTTCAAATAAAGATCAGTAAAATATTCCACATGTTCCTTTTCATTATTGGGTGCATATACATTAACAATGATATATATTTCCTTTCGTACTTCAACTTTGATGCATAAAAAGCGACCTACTTTATCTTTAATCGAGTCGAGAAGTTTAATATCAGGTGTTCTCCTCAAAATCATACAAACTCCTCTGCTCATTGATGTACCATGACTAAATAATATGTCTGATCTAATTTGATTCCTCCACCATATCTCATCCTTTTCTGTGGAATGTGTTTCTTGTAGCAAAATTATGTCCTTTTTTAATTTCGATAAGAAATTGAAGTATCGTTTTCTTGTCTTGAAATCCCCTAATCCATTTACATTATGCGTCATTAATTTTAAATCCATTGTTTGAAAAAATCAGACGATGGTCCCACTAAAAAACACAAACAATTACAATATAACGGCAAACAAAAAAACAGAATGATTGCGGCTTTCCCAACCACTTGCTTCATGCTTGGAGTGACGCTTTGCGTGGTGAACAAAATGATCTTATAAGCCTTGTTTATACTCTTCTTCCTTCTGTGTTTGTTTGTCCCGATAAAACAGCCTAGCCGGATACTTGAAGTAGGCCTTTCCATGCTCTTTCTTCAGCTTCTGTCGGGTATGCGACATCTTCTTTCGCTGGTCTCTTATCTCCTTCGGCAGCATTTCATCAATGAATATGGGGTTCCCCTTCCCCTCGTAGACGAATGGCTTGTCTTTTAGTAGTTTTCGAGCACTTGCAAGTACAGAGCTTCTTGTGGTATACCTATTGAATGCCACCATAATCGGGCGGGGTGCCCCTCTTTCAGATCGCTGACCTGAACGGTGTGCCCTCTCTATGCATAAATCCTGCCCTCGTAGATTCAAATGAGACTCTCCAAAGGCCTGAATCAGCTTCTCACAATTGCCTTTCTCACAGCCTTCAGGAAAGCCAAAGAATACAGCAGTGCATCTCACTTCTCTGGCTGCAAGATCAACAAATTGACCCTTCATTCTTGCATTCTCTTTCTCAAGCTCTCTAACTCTGTCCTTCATTTCCTTCAGCTCAAAATCAGTGTGTTGTTCCTTTTCTTTCAGTTTGTCAATGTCTTTTCTATTTTCATTAATTTTCTGAAGGGCCAGATCTAAGTTCACATTCATCTTGTCAACTTTATTATTGGTACAATCTACTTTGGTGATGATCGTAAGAAGCATTTCTTTCATATCAATCGGGTTACCTGCCTCGCTGTCATGCCCGTTCGTTCGACGTTTTTTCTCAACATGTCCATCCTCCGGCGGAGCGCCGGACGCGCGTTTCCGTTTTACACCCTGGCGAAGGCATTTTCCGGAAAAGTAGCCAAAAAGCGACTAGTGAAGAGTCTACACACGTCGCTGGTTGCATGCAGCGTGTGACACAGGCGAGTCCACCAGAGCACAGAGTTCCTCGGCACTTCATGTACAGAGAGAGCGGCAGTCAGGAGTGAATAGAAATCCGAACATGCTTTTGCAGTCGCGTTGTTTATGATATTTTTTTTTTCTAAAAATAAATTATTAACTAAATGAATAGAATGACAGACAAAATCAAAATAAACAGATACTTATAATGGAAAGACAAATTGAAGTTTGATGGATTGATACACTTAGAAGCTGCCGAAAGATAGATATAGAAGACTGATAAATAGATAGAGACAAGATAGACAGATAGATAGATAGATAGAAATAGAGAGAGAGGGGTGGATAGATAGAAAGAGAGAGAAAGAGGGAGAGATGGATGGAGAGAGAGAGAGAGGGGGAGAGAGAGAGAGGTCGATATGTAGAGGGAGAGGGGGAGAGAGAGAAGGATAGATAGATAGAGAGATGTTGTAGATAGAAATATGGACAGAGAAAGAGAGAAAAAGACAGATGCTAGAGGGGGAGAGAAGGAGAGAATTTGAGAGACAGATATAGATAGATGTTAGATAGATAGAAAGATAAAGAATGAGAGAGACAGAGAAGATAGACAAATTAACAGATAGATATATACATAGATAGATAGATATATAGATATAGAGAAATAGAGAAAGACAGACAGATGGATAGAGAGATCTATAGAGAATTTGAGAGATAGATATATAGACAGATAGAGAGAAAGACAGACATCAGCAAATCGGCAAGGCAAATGATCAAGGCAAACATTCGTATTGAACCTGGAAAGTATAAGCTCAGCTGCATTTGCAAGTATACGGTATGTTCTGCGGATAACTTCGGTGCGGACTTTGGATCGCGCGCCCAGCTGATAATGTAAACAAACGTAGACGTAGACTCTTCACTAGTCGCTTTTTGGCTACTTTTCCGGAAAATGCCTTCGCCAGGGTGTAAAACGGAAACGCGCGCGCCGGACTCTCTCCCCGGTCCGCGCCTCAGGCTCGGCTCCTCGCGGGTGTCTAGTTCTTCAGCACGCGACCCGGCATGGTCGACAACGGGCTCTGTTTCCATATTTTGTTGTCCTTCTTTGTTTTTTACTTCTTTTATGGCTTCTGATTCGTCTTCAATCTTTTCCAGATACTTATATATATTTTGATTTTTTAAGATCCTCTTCATCTCGTTAAAATTCCTCGGTCTTTTTCACCAGTTGCAAATTACGTTATGTGCTTCACAGCGCCATCTTCCGTCCACACTCGCAACAATTATTTAGTTGGATAGACACCTCGTTTAGGATCATAAACATTGCCAAAAATTGTTTACTTATATATTTATCCTTTCCACGATTAATAAAAGTGCTTAGAATTTCAATTCTTCACGTAGAAATTTTAGCATTTTCAGCTCTCGCTTCGCCTTGTTTAGGATCATAAACATTGCCCAAAATGTTTGAATATTAAGACAAAATGCATAAAATAAACAAAAAGCACTTCGCGCTTGCAAATTTTAAATAAGACTTATATTATGTATTTATATATATATATATATATATATATATATATGTGTGTGTGTGTGTGTGTATATATATTTATATTAAGCTTAGAAGGGCCTGTTGCCTGCTGAAAAAAATCTCCCCGCCCCCCCCCCCCCCTCCCCATTGGCGAAGGCTGGATCCTCCCCTGTATACAAATTTACTCGTTTGTATTTAAAGCATATCTTTGGCAATATATGCCTTACTTTTATTTGGCCTTTTATGACATTAAACGACCTAAAACTTACCTAAGCGTGCTTTAAATGCCCAATGATAAATAAATTCACATTTCATTTTTCATTAACATAAATTTGATACTAAACATTACATGTTTATTCCTTAAAATATGAAATTCATATTAAAGAGTTGTGTGAAAAAGTTGGCGTGGCTTATGATGTCAATAACAATAAATGCCCAAGGGTGCCTAGGAGGCACCTGTCGGATTAGACACAATATAATACAACCCGAAGCAAAGAAAAATTGCAGTCATACCCAACGTGACGGTTATCTTATGTTCTACTTGACTACGAGTGAAATGCATTGAAATAATGCTTCATTAAAAATTCATTTATTTTGGGGGGTCTGACAATCGATCTATATTAGTGGAAGGGGATTAAGAAAATGATTTATTCGTGCAGTCCTAAGAATTGATCATCCACGCACTGATTCTCACCTTGTCCGAATAATAAAAGATATGCCATTGTGATTATGAAAATAAATAATTCTATCAATGGAAGGAATTTTTACCGTTACGCCCTTCATTGTGTGTTAGAAAAAGGGGAAAGATTGTTCACAAAAAATGAACTTCACAGAGGCGACTCTGAACATGCTGAAAGAATGTCCGCACAAACAACCCGCTTCTTTGTCAAAATGTCAATAAAAAGGTGTACCTTTCTTTGATATTGAAAGGGCGCCTACCGGCTTATCTATGTCTAATGCCCCTTCGGCATTTCCTTTCCTTTTATGATTTCTTCCCAACAAGAAGCTCATTTTCAGTAAGTTCGGTTTCAACTCCCGGCATACATTTTGTCTGTTATTTAATAACTGTGCCAATTGGGTTGGTGATAAATGGGGCAGGGGTGCGACTGCCCCTGTCATTTACAAAAGTTTGAGGGGAAAGGAGATCTTTAGAGAAACTAGAGATACTATTCCCTTAATTCTAATTTACCACTGTAATTCATATAAGGAAGATGGCTTGGTGTAAAAAATGGCAGACATGGCAGATGTAATAATGGCAGAGGTAAAAATGGCAGGGGTAAAAATGGCAGAGGTAAAAATGGCAGAGGTGAAAATGGCAGAGGTAAAATGGCAGGGGCTAAAATGACAGCTCTAGGTAAAATATGGCCAGTCTTAAACCCCATGCAATGAATTGTCAAAAAGCCCCCGTATGTACAAACATTAAATAAGAAGTGCATATCAGGGTTAGGCATTTCATCAACAATGCTATTTACGAATTCGTTGGAGGTGTACCTTGAACGCTTTTTAAAGGACAAGTCCATCCGAACAAAAACTTGATCTGAATAAAAAGAGAAAAAATTCAACAAGCATAACACTGAAAATTCCATCAAATTTGGATGTAAAATAAGAAAATCATGGCATTTTAAAGTTTCGCTTCATTTCACAAAACAGGTATATGCACATCTCGGGCGGTATGCGAATGAAGAACTGATGACATCACTCATTCACTATTTCTTTTGTATTTTATTATATGAAATATGAAATATTTTGGTTTTCTCGTCATTGTCATGTGAAATAAAGTTTCATTCCTCCATGAACACGTGGAATTCCATTATTTTAACATTCTGTGCTTCAGGCAAGAAGGCCCTAATCGTCAAATTCGTAAAAATTGAAATATTGTATAATTCAAACAATGAACAACAACAGAAATAGTGAGTGAGTGACATCATCGACTCTCTCATTTGCATGTAACTGTCTCGTTCATATAACTAATTTGTTAAAAATATACTGAACTTTGACATGTAATAACTGTTTTAGTTTACATCCGATTGTGATGAAATTTTCAGCATTGTGTTTGTCTGATTTTTCTCTTTTGATTCAAATCAACATTTCACTTAGGTGGATTGACCTTTAAAAAGAAATCAAACAACAGATTTTTTTCATTCAATTTATCAGGAGCAAAATGAAACTGCACTATTCTAATTTATCATTTTATAACTTTCCTTTTTGTCTGGCTGTTTTTTTTATATCTAAAGTTTTGCCAGATTTGCCGGTGCAAAAAGGAGGAAGAGTAGACATAAGAGAGGTGGAGAAACAGAGAGGGTTAGAGGGCGGGGAAAGACATAGAGAACATAGCGGGGAAAGCTTAGACGTTGAAATTGTCACAAATGATTGTGGTTAAATATTATGTCCTTAATTTTAATGTCGTCTGTACTATTCTTTTTAGATGATTGAATGACAATAAGCATGCGTTCCCAGTCTTGGCACTGAATATGTAACTGATTATGAAAATCAATAATAATCTTGTTTTGACTGGTAAACCAATTTGGGGTCGATCGAGGGAGACCGTCTGGTTCAGATTCTTTGCATAAAAGAAGACCCTGAACCTTTACCACAGCATCCAATATGATATAAACGCCTTGATGGTCATAACCCTTGGAAGCGGAAGTGCTGTTGGGTATTTTGTACACCATAAGCAGCACCCTCTTGATAATTAGCTTGGTATGCTAACATGTAGAGACTTGATACAAATCTCTGTATGATATTTTTCAAAACAGAAGAAAGAACACTGTTTATTTATTTTTTTATTATTTTTTGGTAATTCTTTTTCTGACCTAAAAGAACTTCATCAAGTTGAAATAATTTTTTGTGTCATTTTCCTCCTTAACCAAATCCCCTTTCATTTTGGAGTGATAACTTTTTTTCTCGGCTTTTTAACAAACCAGCACCCCATTTTTCACTAACTTTTCAAAAGTAAGCAGTGCTCACTCAAGCGGAAATATTTTGCGACAGTTATATCGTAATTTGCTCAAATGTGTCTCTACCAAGGTTAAAATTCGGAAAAAATTTCAGGATTTTATATGCGGGGGCTTTTTGACATTTCATTGCATGGGGGTTTAAGACTGACCGTATTTTACCTAGAGGTGTCATTTTTACCTCTCCCAATATAACCCCTGCCATTTTACTTCTGCCATTATTACCTCTGCCATTTTACCTCTGCTATTTTTACCTCTGTCATTTTTACCTCTGCCATTTTTACCTCTGCCATTTCACCTCTGCCATTATGACCTCTCACATTTTTACATCTGCCTTTTTTACCTCTGCCATTTTAACCTCTGCCACTATAACCTCTGTCATTTTTACTTCTGCCATTATTACCTCTTTCATTTTTACCTCTGCCATTTTTACCTCTGCCATTTCACCTCTGCCATTATTACCTCTGCCATTTTTACTTCTGCCATTTTTACCTGGCACCGGGAAAATAGATTCGTCTCTCCACCGCCCCCCAAAAATACCATGGTGCCCGCCCCTTGTCTAAGAGTAGGATTTTTATCGTTTCTTCATTTCACTGTACCTTACCCATCCAAAAAAATACACACAAGAAGAGCCACGGTATTTTTTTCTGAGGGAGGGGGAGGCAAGAAGACATAACTGTAAATTCCCCACCCCCTCACTGAATAATATATAGGTTTATGATAGAGTTACACGACCCTGAGCCCACGAGAGCGTTTCAAAAACAATACTTGTCGGATGAAACTTGCAAGTCCTTTCACGAAACGCTAACCCGACCCCTCTTTTTTCTGTTTTTTTTTTCATTGAAAGAAGCATATAGCGAGGGCAGGAAAAGCAGAGATAGAGAACAGAAAGAGAGTGAGAGCCCGGGGAAACGGAGGGGTAAATTTCAGGCTTTGTAGAATATTAATTAAAACAAATCAGATGGAAATACAAATGCAAGGGTTGTCTTTGTGTGTTGTCACTGTAGATGACTCTGTCTATAGTTGCCGAATCGCTTCAAAATCCTTGCCTGATGAGCGATGGCGGATACATCATTTTGTTGTTATAATTAGTATTATTTTTGGGGGAAAAACCCACGATATACTGCACAATTGTTTGACACTAGAGGCAAACCAAGATTTGGGAAGAGTTATAGAGGGCTCAAGAGATTTTTTTTCTGTCCAAATCCTTAACAAAAATAGTCCCATTTCAAGGATATTGAAGTTGTTTGGTTACAGCTGCAATCGCTGCCAAACCCTACATTTATTTCGTTTTCCCACAAGTCAACAAAATCCAGTTTATCAGATTCATGTCTTAAGAAGAGGTGTGCCGAATTAGCAGACAGGAATGTGCATTTCCTAACGGGCTCGTATGCCATGTGTCACAGATATATAGAGGAAAGTATTTCATATGGCGATACAAACATAAAAACGAATCGTTCAGAAATCGAAAAGTTACAAGTTAGATCAAGTTTTAATTCAAGAAGACAAATCGTCTAAGCTTGTACATTTAAATCAATATAAGTCACATAATATACAACAAATGTAATAATTTATATTATATAGCCAAGACAGATAGCCAAGCGCGATTGGTCAATAGCGCATCACGTGATATGATCGAAATCAATGTATTTTCCCAGCAGGTCCACCTTCGATGAGTATATTGACCAATCGGTCCATGAATATATTTGTCTACGTGTGTGGCGCCCTCTTGTGGATTAGATGTTACCATGTATTATCGGCCTGCCTTGGGTCTTGAACCTGGACTGGGCTCGGACTTAGATTTAGAACTAGGGCTAGGCCTAAACAAAGTTGATTTGATTAGAAAAGGGTCATTCACTGCGTTAGACTAACGTTACGTAGATATTTATAGATCAAGATCCAATGTTAGATCTATACCAGTTCAATCAATCACTGTGGATATCATAAACATGATGCACGCATCGTTTGGCCTAACTTTATCTTCATCATTAGAGGCTAATATAACAGATATTGACTGATGGGATGTGGAAAAAAAAAATTGGACCACCTAAAGGATTAATATTTTCCCTCGTGATCATATTTTTCCTCAGCGCTGCGCGCTTCGGGAAATATAACCCCTCGGGAAAATACAAATCCGGCAGTCCAAAGAATGTTTATATTACACACCCCATCAGTCAATATCTGTATCATAAAGGTTGACAACAAACGATTCTGGAAATATGAAATAATTAGAAAGCTGTGCTTCTGAGGGCCTTTACTCCATAGCAAAGTATTTAACTTCTTTATAAATAATCCGCTTAATGGATCAGTCCGTTTGTTCTTGGTTCTTGAATACTGCGAATGAAAATTCGTCGATCTAAGAGGTAGCTAGTCCTCGCAAACGGCAGACTATTTGTGTCCGATGATCAAGTCCTTATATCCAGTGCCTTTCGATCACGGCCAATGTCTCTCATCAAGACGATGGTGGCTTAAAAAGCCAACGTATGCATATACAGCTGTAAAACAATCATGGGGCAAGGGCAAATAAGCAAGGGTATCAAGAATTAATATTCCCCATGTCAATCAGTTCATAAAATTATATATTTCCATTTCGAAAGCCTCGTCACGTATAGTATTTATGTGTACATATTTGATGAAATTCATCTTTACGAGTTTGAACAATTCCTTCCTTATACAGGTCAAGTGTAATGTAAAATAGCAACAATAAATCATAAATCCAATGTTAACAAAGGCCGCTTTAAAATCGGGCATATAATTAAAGCTGTTTTGAAAATAACTAATCTTCAGATCACCATTCTCTTTACGATGTCAATAACAAAATAATTAAATACAATGAAGAAAATCAAATGACATACTTTGTTCCAAAATGCAAAATGTCAGCCATCAAAAGTTTAATGTAAAATGGTCGATTAAGTTACAAAAAGTAAATGACAATCCCTCTATATTTTTTCAAGAGAGGGCGTTAAGTCACTAAATGTAGTTCCCTATCAAAGATCACTCTACCTTTTTAAATGTGAAGGAAGACAATACTGTGGACGTCTTTTTAAAAATATGATGATATAAACATGAATTCTTTCATTTCAAAAGTGAATAAATAACACAACATTATGACATTCCAGTGTTGATTTAAAATAAAGATACAAATAACGTTCGGCTACAAATTTGCAGTTATTTCTGGTTTTCGGAGATTCCGTTGCCTGCCATCTTTTGAAAGGATCGGGTACACTTCGTAATTCCGAAACACGTGAATTGCCTATACCTCGATGTTCTTAATCCGAAAACGAAAAAGGGTTCGTTAATCCGAACATTTGTGGCGTTTTTCCGACGGTTCGTTATTCCGAAGGTTCGATAATCCGAAAACGAAATAAGGTTCGTTGTTCCGAAGGTTCGATAATCCGAAAACGAAATAAGGTTCGTTAATCCGAAAACGAAATAAGGGTTCGTTGTTCCGAAGGTTCGTTAATCCGAAAACGAAATAAGGTTCGTTGTTCCGAAGGTTCGTTAATCTAAAAACGAAATAAGGTTCGTTTTTCCGAAGGTTCGTAAATCCGAAAACGAAATAAGGTTCGTTTTTCCGAAGGTTCGTTAATCCGAAAACGAAATAAGGTTCGTTAATCCGAAAAATGAAAACCGGGAAAGCAGAGGCAGAGGCAAGGGGGAGGGGGCGGGGGACACTGTTGCCGTTCAATTGTTATGAGGATGGGAAGGCAAGGGCGGCCGAACGAATTTTAGTTTCGGGGGTAAATCAAAAAAATGAAACTCATACGTCAAAAACTTTGGTGACATTTTCACCTTAAGATTATCATCTGCTTGAAGTCATTGTGTGTTTGATAGTGATTAAGTAGAGAAAAACCTTTTTGAAGTGATTTCTTGTTATGGCAAAACGTATATTTAGGCTTTATTTTCGGGAGAGAGTGTAATGAGCGAGCGGCTTGGTAAAACAAATTCAAAGGTGAAGTTGTAAAACGTTTTTTGGGGTCAATTATTCTTAAAATGGCATTATTGCGAGGTGTTGCGAGCGTGAATCACAAGCTAAAACTTTAGGGTATTTCAATAAAAAATGAAAATAAGTTATTAAAAATCCGAGCAGATTTCTGCTGTCATTAAAAAGATGTGCATCTAACTAAAAAAAATAACACGAGCACAAAACGCGAGCTTAAACATACCAGAAAAGGAACCTGTTAAAGAAAGCATTTAGTGACCTCTTTAGGATACATATTTCACCAGTCGATAGAAGAGTGCAAAGCTGAAGCTGAAAATTTGAAATATTCCAGCCTAAAAACTTAACTTAACTTCGGAAAAAAACGAAAACGGCATATTTATTTTTGAAAAAGGAACTTTCTCATTTTGGGAAATATTAATTTCCATGTTTTTTATTTCATTTTGGGATGCAAGTGCCCCTTGCCTCCCTCCCAGCGGATCCAACTTTCGTCAAATAGGGGGGGGGGCATTTTTATTTTCAGCCATATTTTCCTCGATCGGTAGCTTAAAGTTGATTTTTGTTTGTTTCTTTGAAAGGGTAGTCCTAACAGTCAATAATTAGCTTTATACTTATAAAATAAAGTAAATATGTAATGACATGATAAACCTTTTTTAAATAATGCGAGCGCGAGCTATATTTTTATTAATAATATGGGCAATATGTTAGTGATCTTCAAAACGCGATGCCTATTTAACTAAATTTAGATAATAACTGCGAGCAAGAAGCGCAAACAGAAATTTTAAATATATAAGCTCTGACCTGATCTAAAGGGGACATTTCAAGAACTTTTTGCAGTTAGCCAAGAAGACGATGCGTGTTTCAACCAGTGGCGGCGGAACATATTTTCCTGAGGGGGGGGGGAGCCAAAAAAGTGGCCATTATGGGGCGATTTGGTGCAAACGTATATTTTCACCATGAGATCGTCATCTGTATAAAGAGGTTGTGTGTTTTGTAGTAATTGAATTGAGCAAAAAGATTAAGTGATCACTTAGTGATAAATTATGTATTTACGTTTCATTTCTGCGAGGGTAGTGAGCAAGCGGTTTTGGGGGAAAGAAATCAAATCTGAAGATGTAAAATTCGCCTTTTTGGTCAATTACTGTTAAAAGGGCATCCTTGTGAGAATCACGTGCTCAAACTATTGGAAATTTCATGTAGGCCTAGAATGGTAATAATGATAATAATGATATTGATATTATTTACCCAGGGAAGCCACTTCAGTTCTGAAAACTGTTCTCCCAGCTATTATAATTTTTTTTACAAGAATGCTTAGAATGTCCAGTTTTCAGGTTGGAAAATCGGAAAAGTTTGGCTCACGTTTCTCGCTCCTATCAAGTATTGTTTATTGAGAAACTATTCCTGGTTACAAAAAAGTATAAAATGTCCAGTTTTCAGGTGGAATATCACAAATTTTATGCTTTAGGTTCGCGCTCTCATTATTTAGTTCGTGAGACATATATTCTATTCATGAGTCATTAAATGCAGTCCATAAAAGATTACTTAGAAGCCTGTTGCATAAAACTTTTTACTATGGTAAAAACTGAAAACTAAGGTTAGTCTCATTTCCGCAATTGACTTTAGCACAGGGCAAAAACTCCGATAAAAACAATCTGAGTTTTCTCAGGTAAAAAGTTTTATGCAACGGGCCCCAGGTCTGTATACAGTGCGTATCAAAAAAAAGTTTACACTTAGAAAAAATCCTGTAAAATCATATATTTGTAATATCCTGACGATTTTTCCACATTTTAGCATTGGTACAGATCCATTTAAGCAAATGACGATATAACTGTCGAAAAATATTTCCGCTTGAGTGAGCACCACTTACTTTTGAAAAGTTGGTGAAAAATGATTTGCGCAGAACTTTGAAATAGTTATGCGAATAAAAGTAGACCTTAATCATGAAGAACACGTGGAATTTAGCTATTAAAATTGATTTGAAGATATCTTTTACCTTTTTAAACTTGTTTCCTTGCCCAAAACACTTCGAAGAGTGCATTGCGCCCCACCCCACTCCCCCACACACCGAGTCCATCGTGACGATATTTGCTTTACACTGAGCTGTGATTTACATGAAATGGCTTAGGCTTGATTTTCATATATTAATCATTGCCAAGCTTGGGAAAAGTGTGGAGAAACAAGTATTAAATGAAGAATGAAATGAAAGCCACTTTAAATGATAAAAACTTAGTGAAAATGCTGGAGATGGCTGATATAAACTTTTGTTCAGATTCAGTTATGTCCTCAGATCCAGCTGGCACAAAAAGGGTAAAGGTTGTGCTTACTAAGTGTTGAAATTTCAAATTTGGGCGGCAAAATTGTTACAAAATGCTTGAATGTATCTGTTTTATTTCAATTGGCTAAAAGTGCTAGGGAAATTTATGAGAAATGCTTCGCAGGGTAAGTTTGATTTCGCCCTTTCCCCTTGACACAGCGTGAAAACAAGCATTTCTGCGCAAACAGATTTCTGCGAGCTTTACAAAAATGGACAGTGCTCACTCAAGTGTAACATTCTGTCAAAAGTTTTACTTTCAATTGATAGATGAGACCCAAACCCATAATTATATGTGAAAAAATTACCCACATGTTGTATATTTTTGAATTCCCAGGGCTTTTTCAAAGTGTAAACTTTTTTTTGATACGCACTGTATAAACAAATCACAGCTCGCCCCCGAGTTAATTCTTTAGAAAGATACACATCTTTCTCACGATAAAAAAAAAATACTCCTAATGTTAAAGTTCACGTCTTGTTACATGAAATGTCAACTAGTTTGAGCTTGCGATTCGCGCTTCAACATCTCACAAGGATCATTATTAGTATTATTTTTATTTTTATTACCAGCAGAAGCTGTTATTAAGAATGGCATCCCCTCCAATACAAATCCTATCATCCAGAGGTTACTCGCACGCGACCAATTAACACACTTGATCCCCTGCATCTCTAAACCATTTGCTTAGGCAGCAATTGCTCAGATGAAATCGAAATTAGCTTGATGTGCTTGATCAGGGCGCCTATTCTTAATGAAATACATGCTTTTGGCCACAACACACGCATGTATCATCGATCGTTATTGCTATTATTGCATAATAACGTGTAATCTTGTAATGATAACACCGTTTTTGTAACCAAAATTAATAATTTTCATTTTCGGAAATACGAACCTTATTTTATTTTTGGATTAACGAACCTTATTTCGTTTTTGGATTGACGAACCTTCAGAATTACGATCCTTATTTCGCTTTTGGATTAACGAACCTTATTTCGTTTTCGGATTAACGAACCTTATTTCGTTTTCGGATTAAAGAACCTTATTTCGTTTTCGGATTGACAAACCTTCTGAATTACGAACCTCATTTTGTTATTGGATTAACGAACCTTCGGAATTACGAACCTTATTTCGTTTTCGGATTAAAAAACCTTCGGAATTACGAACCTTATTTCGTTTTCGGATTGACGAACCTTCGGAATTACGAACCTCATTTCGTTTTCGGATTAACGAACCTTCGGAATTACGAACCTTATTTCGTTTTCAGATTAACGAACCTTATTTCGTTTTCGGATTAACGAACCTATTTCGTTTTCGGATTAAAAACCTTCGGATTAAAGAACCTTATTTCGTTTTCGGATTGACAAACCTTCTGAATTACGAACCTCATTTTGTTATTGGATTAACGAACCTTCGGAATTGCGAACCTCATTTCGTTTTCGGATTAACGAACCCTCGGAATTACGAACCTCATTTCGTTTTCGGACTAACGAACCTTCGGAATTACGAACCTCATTTCGTTTTCGGATTAACGAACCTTCGGAATTACGAACCTTATTTCGTTTTCGGATTAACGAACCTTATTTCGTTTTCGGATTAACGAACCTTATTTCGTTTTCGGATTGACAAACCTTCGGAATTACGAACCTCATTTTGTTATTGGATTTTTACGAACCTTATTTCGTTTTCGGATTGACGAATTACGAACCTTCGGAAATACGAACAATCGGAATAATTAATAGCTCTATGGAATAACCGAACCTTTGGAATTACGAAGCTTCGGAATTACGAATGAATGCGGAAAGGATCACGTCAACCGCTGAGAGCCTGCTCAATCTAGCTCCAGAACAGCAAGAAGTTTAGGAAAAAATAATGGGGAAAATGTACGCTATCATGCGCATTCAGTTTCCCTCTCATAAGCAGTCAGACTTATTTTCCTTGGATTAGCGAAACGGGACTTTCTCCAAAAACGACGAGAATTGCTTCTGCCCACAATCGCTTCTATCCCTTCCATCAAACATGAGATCGCGCCACCAATAACAAATCTGACAAATCAAGTTCCCATCATCAAAACAGATGGCAACTTTTCGTTCGCTCTCAGTGTCCAAAAATATTAAATTTATGATGTCACCTCTTTATTCCTTCGCATAGTGCATAAAACAAGATAGAACAAGATAAACTAAGTACAAAAATGTCTACTCTTGGTTGTTTTACTGTTTTACCACATGTAACCATGCGGTGCTCATTCTGTTTTAAACAGGAGGGGGTGGGCTCATTTGCCCAGTCGTGCATGTTAAGTTCATAGGCTTCCAGTCAGAAAAAAGAGGTGAATTTTAATACAATACCGGCATGTGCAATAAACACTGACAAAATAAACAAAAATACATAAAAAATGTATATATACTCATTACAAGGTGTATACGCACTCGCCTTTTTAAAGCGGCGATGCTGCCTTCAAATTTTATTTCAGGTGCTGCTACGTTTGTACTCCTCCTGGCCATGTCCATTTGGCTACAAGAGATTTTCCATGCTCAAAATATGTGCTGAGGAATATACCATACAAAAAAAACAATCCATTTGACACATTTGTATAAATCTAACTGAGGGTCTTATTTACACCGGAGCCTCAATTACCCTTCTATGATTTCAATAACTACCTTTTGTCAAAAATTGATTACATGCAGCATTTGCTAGTAGGTCCATGCATGCAGTAACGTCAGTATACCCTGGGAGGAACTTCCCACAAGACCGAGTGTCCACGACCTTCCCCACTGACTTCACAAGTATAGCAGACCTTCTTACACGGAATGAAACACAGTTACCCATACAATTCTCACCTCTGTGATAAAAACCATCAAGGAAACAAATGTCATTTTATTTTCGGAAATACGAACCTTTTAGATTAACGAACCTTATTTCTTATTCAGATTTACGAACCTTCGGAATTGCGAACCTCATTTCCTTTTCGGATTAACGAACCCTCGGAATTACGAACCTCATTTTGTTTTCGGACTAACGAACCTTCGGAATTACGAACCCTATTCTGTTTTCGGATTAAGGAACCTTCGGAATTACGAACCTTCGGAATAACCGAACCTTCGGAATAACGAAGCTTCGGAATTACGAATGTATGCGGAATTGTGCACCTCGTAAAATGGGCGATCATGACTTCTTCTTTTTTCGGGGGGGGGGGGAGTGAAATCTTGTCCAACTAGCTTTTTTTGCGAATTCGTAACCAGTAAAAATCCGACTCTACATCCGTGCATGATGGTTTTCTTTTAGACAATATAATTGTTCCTTTCAAAGATTTTGTGATAAAGTCAGTACCGACGACTGATTTTTATCAAATTTTCGGACTATTTGAAGTTTCACTAATTTTGTATAGTAGTTATATCTCATGCTGAAATATACACCAAAAACATTTGATTTGATTTTCTTCTCTGACGCTCTCAGCGAATTTCTTCCAAATAATAAGTTGGTTATTTCGGATCGATTTTCGCCAATTTACATATATAGCTTTCCACGTTCAATAAAAATCTATCATTGATTTCAGGCGACTTGTTACTTTGGGATAATAGGTCACGTCGATGTTTTTTTATCCTAAGAATTACGTTGATCGTTATCGATTTAAATCTGAGTCTCGAATACAGTTTTTGAAAAGGTAATGCAAGAATTGTGGTTTTGTTGAATATTTTCCATTGTCAATTTTCCACCTCATGTTCCTGTGTTATGTTTTTTTTCGTGTTATTTATTATTATTATTTACCTTATTAGTTAACTTCATGTTTTCCTTTAGTTATATTCCAATATTCCTAGTATCTATTTTTTGAGGGGTCCACATTCTACAAGCTTTGCTTTTCAGTGGACCCCGCCATTTTTTTTATGATATATAATTATATTGATTTTATGATATTTAATGATATTGATTATATTGATTTAAACTTGACATGTATGTTAATGCCTATTTAAATCACTTGTCGAACATGTTTATTATTTTTTTCAAAGAAAGATTGCACTTCAAAATGAAGGTTATTTTGGTAACGGTTTTTTTTTTGTTTTGTCACATCTGCCGGAACTCCAGAGGGTGCTGTCTATGGAGAATAATACACGCAGCACCCCCCCCCGGAAAATCTTGCGGGTGCTTCAGCCCCCGCTTCTTAGTGCCATGGCCTCCTCCATAGTATGTAGATGCTACCTTTAAAAAGTGCCCTTTTCCAGATGAGGGCTTGATTTCGACAATATTTTATATATATTGTCAAAACAAAATAAAGGGTTGGGCAACTTCTAAAGGCCACCGTCATGTAAAGAACTTGTTTTATGCGATAAAAAACAATGCCTTCTTTGTTTGTTTTTTCAAGAGGAAAACCTAAATAGGCTTTACTGTGTGTAGTAGAAATGTATCTTTCTTCCGATTGGGCTCTAAAAACATTTAAATTTAATCAATAAGGGGATTTGAGTATTTTAGAGCTTACGTGTGACTGTTCTTCAATGTACCACAGCTCTTCTACGTGTCAATTGTCGAATATTTTCTTCTCAATCTATTCCAAGATATCAATGCAAACAAAAGTAATGTTTTAAGAGTTCTAAAGACAATCAACTATTTTTGAATATATAAAAGCAAAAGGGGGAAAGGGTGTCCTAGGCATGCTCCTGTTGGGTTATAGCCTTTACTGTGCTGGAGCATTATTACAAACGGCAGAGCAATAATGATATTATAAAAATATTAATAATAATAATAATCTTAATAATATCAATAGTGATGAATGTATATATAATAATATAGAGATAAAAAAATGAGTTATTATAACAAAATACGCAATTTACCTTGCCGATGGCTTTTGTCAATAATTATTATTCTTTTTAAAGTAAGTTGGGTCGGCCTTTTTATAAGGATATTCTTTTCCTTTTTGGCTGCTTCCCTCCCAATGCTTTTTTTATGTCGTTGTTGATATGTAAACTTTGTTCCTATGTATTTTACCACATTTGTGTTCATTTTTATGCAGAGAGCAAAATAAACTTGAATTGAATTGAATTAAAACATGATATTTTGCATTTTGTGTCGAAATATGGAGAGGGATAGGCTAAATTCGGAGGGCTCCCGTGGGCTTGAATAAACAACAACAACAACAAAAAACTTTCTTCAGGAATCATTTTAACTGATGTCACATACACTGTAAATACTGTGGTGTTAAAACTGACACCAATTGTTATTTATAGAGGACCACACCATGAGGCGTTAAAATTACAACCTAGAGATTGAACATAACACAAAAGAGTGTAAATGTAACAACCAAAGGTGTTGTAATAACACCTATAGTTGTAAGACTAATACCACCAACTTAACACCGGTGTAAAAGAACTGATGTGGTCCTCTATGTACACCGGTTAACACCACAGTTTTTTGTTGTGTACATCTGTCTTTTCCAAGTCAATAATACAAGTCAAACTGGTTTTGTAAAGTAGCGGGAATGCCGGGGAGAATGCAAATTTGCCACTTCGGGGTATCCAAAATATATATATTTTAATAAAGTTAAAATATGGATTGAGGTAGGGTACAGTCGTCATGATTCATGTGCCAGAGCTTCATTAAAGCAGTAACCTGCAAAGCAATTTCTCCTGTAAATTTTCCAAGAGAAACAAATTAGAAACAACTCAAACAAATAGTGTTTTACCGATACCGAAATGCATTTTGCCCGTATATATCATACATTATGGTGTGGCAGACACACCAGCAAAAGCGATACGATAAGCCGATGGAAGCTATTGTGTTGAGATTGTGTTATCTCGAATGACGTACCACTGGTCGCTTTATCGTCCGATTCGTGAGTGTGACTGTGACATGGAGGTTGTTTTGGTCTCGATTTTTGCGCAATATCACGTCTTACATTTTGACATATTTGCCCTCTTTCTAAGCAAATTAAGAAACTAATACTGTCATGAAGCATATCACTGTTTTCGCTAATATATTGTCTTTCATGGAGAGCGGTTACATTGTGTATTAATTGCTGCTATTTGTAAAACAGTTTAGCACTCTGTTTAAAACTCTGTTTTAAATCATAATTTGCATAATTTACGTAAATTAGCTAATAATAAACAAGGATATCCCAATCATTTTATGACAATTTTCTTCCCTTTCTTACCCTCAGTCTTTATTTCCAATTTTAGGGCAGTTCTGGTGAAAACATATACTTGTTTTCACTAGATCGACATAATATGCAAATTTATGCAAATTACTTGCTTATTTGCATAGATACAGCGTGTCTCTTTGGATGAATCTTTTTCTTTTGACTCAAGGAACATTTGTGCCAAGTGGGACATTTGTACTAAAAAATGCAGCGTTCAACCTCTTAACAAATCTACTATATTGTGGTGTCAGGTTATTTAAAGACATGTACACAAATGAAGCAATTTTTATAATTATTTCTTTTTCGGACAAATCAGGTGATATGGAAAGCACAACATCCGGGGATTCAACAACTGAAAGCTTCACAACAACTAAAATGCCTACTTCCGCAGGTTTGTTAATGTTTCTCCTTTTTCTCTTTCTTTATATTAATCTTTATCTATATTTCTCTCCTCGCTCTGTACCGCACGGTTTCACTCTCTAAGTTAAAGGCTATTGCTGTTTACCCATCCATCCATCTGTCTGTCTATCTATACATGTAGATTTATCAACTCATAAATGTGTTGTTGTGCGAATGAGTTTTGTGCTGCCTACATATAAAAAATTGCTGAAAGATTTGAACGGAAAAAAGATTTTGAGATGTAATATTTCGTAGATTTTTTTTACACTCATTATACAACTCTTGTGAAAAATAATGAGAATGGAAGGTTAGGTCATGCATGAGTATAAATCAAAGATTAAATAAAAAAATCACAAGTTTTGAAAGTCACAAAGAGTCGTTTTTCAGATTGTGTAAGTACGGGGTTAGGCGAAGATTTTTTTTTTTGTATGTGTGAATTTTAAAATACTTATGTTTCACTATCCATTCCACACAAAAGTTTGATAACGTTTGGTCATAGTTGAGTGAACCCCAAAAACGTTGTAATATATCATCATATAGGTTTTATGGCAGTACCCCCTTTAACATAAAACACGTGTCAAAAATTATAATTGTAAGTGGCTCCCCTCCCCCAATTGAACAGTTCTCCTCCTCATTTTCAAATACTGTATCCATAACTGATTAGTCCATAAATTTATCTGAACCTGAGATATTGTTAGGAAAAGGATGACTTTATACAATATAAAGATTATTCATTCATAAATAGTTTACAAGTTTGGTCGCCCAACCAATAAGTGTAAAAAAAATCGGAAAGTATGTTTGTCGATAAAATGATGGATGATAAAAAACAGCAATTAAGTCACATTTAAAAGAGAGTGCCCCCCATTGTTCATATCACGACCCCTCAAAATGAGTCTGTGACTTTGAAAATGCCATTCCCCCTTCTTGTTTGTTTGTTTGTTTGCATTTATTTCTGCGTTCAAAAACACAATACAAAATTATTTATAATTACAAAATACAAAATAATTCATAATATAAACAATGTGGTCATATTACATAATAAATACAAATAAGGATGTGAGTATAAATTAATCTTTTATAAATGTAAACATATACATTTAATGTAAAAAATGAACGCAGGAGACCGCCATCGTGAGCGGCTAGGCTTGAATTGATGGCGGCCTCATAAAGATTCGTGACTAAGATTGATATTTACTGACCAAGTGGGTGCATTGCAAGTGCAGGTGCTGGTGCTGTGTATAGCAGTTGAGTAAAATCAGAATATTAAATAGCGAATGTGAATATTTGAGTGAATGTTTTAATTTGGAGGGTGGGGTTGATAAGATTGAATGATAGTTTTCTTTAGAGTGGCTTTTAATGAGTATATGGTTGAACACGTTTTAATATTGTTTGGAAGACCATTCCAAATGTCAGGACCATGGTGTCGTATTGATTTAGAGGCAATTACCAGTCTGGGGTTAGAGAGATGAAAGTTTCCGGATATGCGCGTTGGGTAAGTATGGACAGTACTATTAAATTTGAACATGTTATCAAAAGACGAAGGGAGCAGATTGTTAATATATTTAAACATAATTATAGTTATTTGAATAGTATATAAGTCAGCAATTTTTAATGTTTTCAGTTTAAAAAATAAAGGATCGGTGTGAGCCAAAAAATGTGATCCTGTACAAATGCGAATTGCTCTTTTTTGTAATTTAGAAATAGAAGTAAGTTTTGTGGAACCACAATTAGCCCAAACAACGTTACAATATGTTATATACGGGAGTATTAACGAATTATACAATAGAAATAAAGTTTTGTGTGGTAAAATAAATTTCAACTTGGAAATTATTCCAATATTTCTCGAGATACATATCATGATATGGTGCAGATGTTCATTCCAAGACAAAGCTTGATCTATGATGACGCCTAAGAATCTAGATTGAGTCTTCCGCTCTAATGGTGTGCCGTCAATCTGTAAGTGAATTGGAGAATCTGTAATATGAGAATGTTTAAAATGGATGAAGTGGGTCTTTTTCGAGTTCAAGGATAGTTCATTAGCTTTAAACCACTGTGAGACTTTAATTAATTCAATATTTAAGATGTTGTTTAAGGAAGTTATATTTTTATGAGAAAAAAATATATTTGTGTCGTCAGCAAATAATACAAATGATAAAATGGAAGATGTATTAATAATATCATTGACATATAATAAAAATAAAAGGGGGCCTAGAATGGAACCTTGAGGGACACCACATTGAACTGGAGGTAAACTAGAATCGTTGCCATTAAAAGTGACATATTGTTTTCGGTTTATTAAATAATTTTTAAACCAAAGGAGTGATTGACCGCGAATACCATAATAATTAAGTTTTGAAAGTAAAATATTATGATTCAGTGTATCGAACGCCTTACTGAGGTCACAAAATATACCAATGACATGCTCTTTGTTGGTTATGGCGTTTGTTATTTTATCGTAAATTTGGATTAAAGCCAAGTTTGTGGAATAATTTTTTCTAAAGCCATATTGATTAGAAATTAATAAATTGTGTTTGTTGATAAATTCATAAAGTCTATTATAAACTATTTTCTCGAGGATTTTGGATATACTAGGGAGAAGAGATATAGGACGATAATTGCTTATTTCATGAGGATTGTCTTTTTTGAAAATTGGATTGACTTTGGCGATTTTGAATAAGTCAGGAAATATACCTTGTGAAAGAGATTTATTAAAAACATGACTAAGAGGGTTTGCAAGCGGATGAATTATTTCTTTTAAAAGAGACATACTAATTTTATCATGCCCATGAGATTTGGAGCTATTAAGAGACCGTGTAATGTTGAGAATTTCTGTGGGGTTCGTAGGGTTCAGGAAAAATGAATGTGGATTAGGTTCGGGGAGGTAATCTGTGAAATGCGCATTTTGGCTATTGATCTTGCTTGCAAGTTCGGGTCCGATATTTGTGAAAAATGAATTGAATGAGTTTGCATGAAGTGAAGAGTCAACTTTGGAACCATTTAAAGTCATGTCATCAGTAGGTGGGGGATCTGCACTTGTTCCCATTAGTTCTTTGATGATTTTCCAGGTAGTATAAGTGTTTGAACTGGCATCTTTTATTCTATTAGTATAATACATTTTAAGTGATAAACGAATTAATTTTGTTAACTTGTTGCGATATACTTTGTATTTTTTTAAATTGGCTTCAGTAGGATTGCGTAAATGTGACTTGTAAAGGCAATTACGTGTCTGTATTGATTTTAATAAACCTTTTGTTATCCATGGTTGTTTGGGTGTTTTTCGATTATTTTTTACTTTTCCTATGGGAATATTCTTTTCATAATAATGTTGTAATTTATTATTTAAGAGATTATACGATGTGTTTGCGTCAGTTTCATTATAGACATCCTCCCACCCCTCAAGTAATAAGTCTTGCTTCATTAATTCAATATTACGTTTAGATTCTTTTCGATATGAGTGTTGGTTAATTGATTTGGGGCACGGTAATTTCATTTCACAAGTTAAAAATATTGGTAGGTGGTCTGAAACTTCAGAGCATAGAATTCCTCCTATCATTTTATTATTCATGTTGCTATGTACGTTGGAAAAAATATTGTCAATTTGAGTAGATGAATTTGGGTTGATTCTAGTGGATTTATTGATGAATGAATGGAAGCCGAATGAGTACATTAGTTTCATAAAATTGATTGAATGATTACTGTCGACCGAGGGTAGGAAATTGATATTAAAATCACCAAAAATAAAAGTATGTTTATTTTCATTACCTATTGCATATAAATATTGCTCTAGCTCTTCACAAAACAAATCAAGATTAGAGCCTGGTGGTCTATAAATCAAACCTATGATGATATTTTTAAATCCTGTGTTTTCAATTTCAATGAACAAAGACTCTGCATGCAAGAGTTTCACATCGGAACGGATCTTAAATTTTAGTTTATCAATAATATATTTTTTGACATGGGTAAAAAAAATCATTCTCTTATAAACATGATGTTAACTCTGAGAAACGAGCCATTTTTTGACAAATATTATTTGTCATGGCGGACTTTGGACAATATATTTTCTAGATTCTTGAATACGTCTTTCATCCTTGAAGCGAAAAGCCGAATTGATATGATCATGAAGTTGATAGCATTTACCGTATCCATCATAGCAATAATTAACAATCTTCATTTATCATTATCATGATGATTATTAATATGATTTAACATTAATGATAAAAACGATGAAAATTACAATTGATGACATTGGCCAGTGAAGGTCTTATACTGGCGTTCTTCTTCAAGCCAATGTGCTTACGGCTCCCACCGGCATGCAATTATTACTATTTTAACAGTATTGATTTATTTTGTGTTTTATATGTTTCATTGATGTACGGAAATAATCACTCCATTTTTTATGTACAATAATTGATAATGATGAACATAACAGTAACGATATTAGAATGATTCAATATAAACAATACGTATAATGATGAGATAATTACGACACAATAGTACACATGGATAGTATTGTTTGTGTTTTATGGGCTATTGCTCAGATAATTGTACATTATCACAATCATTCAGATATCGACGAATGTACATCGGGCACCCACGTCTGTCATGTCAACGCCGAGTGTGTGAACAACATAGGAAGTTATACGTGTGTATGCCTAGCTGGATATACTGGTAATGGATTTGACTGCGTTGGTAAGAACACGATTTTATTGTATTTCGACCCAAATAATATGCCCTTAATATGATAGCTAATGGTAGCCTTGATAATGTAAAAAAAATATCAATAGTCATCTTGATAATAATAATAATAATAGTAATAATAACAATAGTAATAATGATAATATTACTACCCTGGCTAGCCACTTCCGTTAAGCAACTGCTCTACCAGTGAGCCCTGCATAACATAGTGAACAAATCAGGCTTAAATCGAGAGTGTCAGAAAAATTACCGCTAAATATCAAACGTGTCCTTAGGTAAACTGGTGGAAAGAGTTGCTTTCTCAGAGTTAACATCATGTTTATAAGAGAATGATTTTTTTTACCCATGTCAAGCCGAGTTCAGGCCTGGTCATAGTGTAGAGACATAGTTAAAGGCCAAGTCCACTTCAGAAAAATGTTGATTTGAATCAATAGAGAAAAATCAGACAAGCACAATGCTTTAAAAATTTCCTCAAAATCGGATGTAAAATAAGAAAGTTATGACATTTCAAAGTTTCGCTTATTTTTAACAAAAATAGTTATATGAACGAGCCAGTTACATCCAAATGAGAGAGTCGATGATGTCATTCATTCTCTATTTCTTTTTTTTTATTGTTTGAATTATACAAAATTTCAATTTGTACGAATTTGACGATCAGGAACTCCTTGCCTGAAGCACAAAATGTTAAAATAATGGAATTCCACGTGTTGAGGGAAGAATGAAACTTTATTTTACATGACAATGACGAGAAAATAAAGATATTTCATATAATAAAATACAAAGAAATAGTGAGTGAGTGATGTCACCAGTTCCCTCATTTGCATACCGACCGAGATGAAGCATATAACTGTTTTGTGAAATGAAACGAAACTTTAAATGCCATAACTTTCTTATTTTACATCCGATTTTGATGGATTTTCAGTGTTATGCTTGAATTTTCTCTTTTTATTTAAGTCAAGTTTTTGTTGGGGTGGACTTGTCCTTTAACTTTACAGATGCTATCTTTCGGGAAATGAATGACATTACGGCTCTAATTATGCTCGATAGGAGTTAAACATTTGACAAACACTTTGGTAAATACATTTGTTACTGATATCTATTCATTCTACTTGTCATCAGACAGTTTCGCTCCGCGATGCACGACTGCTTTAAGAACACAGTAAATATATTATTTTTTTATGTCAAATGACAATGAACAGCTGCGAGTACTTTGTCGAAAATTGGTGAACCCGAAAAGCAGTTTCTTCCTAGATATAGGAACTGAAAACAAAATCCCTTTGTGTATTTTTTTATCGAGAATTAAACTGTTGTTTTATTCAACATTTTTTGACAAAGTTTTGACAAAGACCTATTGGATATTATTTGTCATGGCGGACTTTTGACAATATATTTTCTAGATTCTTGAGAACGTCTTTCATCCTGAAGCGAAAAATCTGAATTGATATGATCATGAAGTTAATAACATTAACCGTATCCATCATAGCAATAATTAAACATCTTCATTTATCATTATCATGATGATTATTAATATGATTTAACATTAATGATAAAAACGATGAAAATTACAATTGATGACATTGGCCAGTGATGGTCGTATACTGGCGTTCTTCTTCAAGCCAATGTGCTTACGGCTCCCACCGGCATGCAATGATTACTATTTTAACAGCTTTTATTTATTTTGTGTTTTATATGTTTCATTGATGTTTGGAAATAATCAATCACTCCATTTTTTATGTACAATAATTGATAATGATGAACATAACAGTAACGATATTAGAATGATTCAATATAAACAATACGTATAATGATGAGATAATTACGACACAATAGTACACATGGATAGTATTGTTTGTGTTTTATGGGCTATTGCTCAGATAATTGTACATTATCACAATCATTCAGATATCGACGAATGTACATCGGGCACCCACGTCTGTCATGTCAACGCCGAGTGTGTGAACAACATAGGAAGTTATACGTGTGTATGCCTAGCTGGATATACTGGTAATGGATTTGACTGCGTTGGTAAGAACACGATTTTATTGTATTTCGACCCAAATAATATGCCCTTAATATGATAGCTAATGGTAGCCTTGATAATGTAAAAAAAATATCAATAGTCATCTTGATAATAATAATAATAATAGTAATAATAACAATAGTAATAATGATAATATTACTACCCTGGCTAGCCACTTCCGTTAAGCAACTGCTCTACCAGTGAGCCCTGCATAACATAGTGAACAAATCAGGCTTAAATCGAGAGTGTCAGAAAAATTACCGCTAAATATCAAACGTGTCCTTAGGTAAACTGGTGGAAAGAGTTGCTTTCTCAGAGTTAACATCATGTTTATAAGAGAATGATTTTTTTTACCCATGTCAAGCCGAGTTCAGGCCAGGTCATAGTGTAGAGACATAGTTAAAGGCCAAGTCCACTTCAGAAAAATGTTGATTTGAATCAATAGAGAAAAATCAGACAAGCACAATGCTTTAAAAATTTCCTCAAAATCGGATGTAAAATAAGAAAGTTATGACATTTCAAAGTTTCGCTTATTTTTAACAAAAATAGTTATATGAACGAGCCAGTTACATCCAAATGAGAGAGTCGATGATGTCATTCATTCTCTATTTCTTTTTTTTTATTGTTTGAATTATACAAAATTTCAATTTGTACGAATTTGACGATCAGGAACTCCTTGCCTGAAGCACAAAATGTTAAAATAATGGAATTCCACGTGTTGAGGGAAGAATGAAACTTTATTTTACATGACAATGACGAGAAAATAAAGATATTTCATATAATAAAATACAAAGAAATAGTGAGTGAGTGATGTCACCAGTTCCCTCATTTGCATACCGACCGAGATGAAGCATATAACTGTTTTGTGAAATGAAACGAAACTTTAAATGCCATAACTTTCTTATTTTACATCCGATTTTGATGGATTTTCAGTGTTATGCTTGAATTTTCTCTTTTTATTTAAGTCAAGTTTTTGTTGGGGTGGACTTGTCCTTTAAATTTACAGATGCTATCTTTCGGGAAATGAATGACATTACGGCTCTAATTATGCTCGATAGGAGTTAAACATTTGACAAACACTTTGGTAAATACATTTGTTGCTGATATCTATTCATTCTACTTGTCATCAGACAGTTTCGCTCCGCGATGCACGACTGCTTTAAGAACACAGTAAATATATTATTTTTTTATGTCAAATGACAATGAACAGCTGCGAGTACTTTGTCGAAAATTGGTGAACCCGAAAAGCAGTTTCTTCCTAGATATAGGAACTGAAAACAAAATCCCTTTGTGTATTTTTTTATCGAGAATTAAACTGTTGTTTTATTCAACATTTTTTGACAAAGTTTTGACAAAGACCTATTGGATATTATTTGTCATGGCGGACTTTTGACAATATATTTTCTAGATTCTTGAGAACGTCTTTCATCCTGAAGCGAAAAATCTGAATTGATATGATCATGAAGTTAATAACATTAACCGTATCCATCATAGCAATAATTAAACATCTTCATTTATCATTATCATGATGATTATTAATATGATTTAACATTAATGATAAAAACGATGAAAATTACAATTGATGACATTGGCCAGTGATGGTCGTATACTGGCGTTCTTCTTCAAGCCAATGTGCTTACGGCTCCCACCGGCATGCAATGATTACTATTTTAACAGCTTTTATTTATTTTGTGTTTTATATGTTTCATTGATGTTTGGAAATAATCAATCACTCCATTTTTTATGTACAATAATTGATAATGATGAACATAACAGTAACGATATTAGAATGATTCAATATAAACAATACGTATAATGATGAGATAATTACGACACAATAGTACACATGGATAGTATTGTTTGTGTTTTATGGGCTATTGCTCAGATAATTGTACATTATCACAATCATTCAGATATCGACGAATGTACATCGGGCACCCACGTCTGTCATGTCAACGCCGAGTGTGTGAACAACATAGGAAGTTATACGTGTGTATGCCTAGCTGGATATACTGGTAATGGATTTGACTGCGTTGGTAAGAACACGATTTTATTGTATTTCGACCCAAATAATATGCCCTTAATATGATAGCTAAAGGTAGCCTTGATAATGTAAAAAAAATATCAATAGTCATCTTGATAATAATAATAATAATAATAATAGTAATAATGATAATATTACTACCCTGGCTAGCCACTTCCGTTAAGCAACTGCTCTACCAGTGAGCCCTGCATAACATAGTGAACAAATCAGGCTTAAATCGAGTGTCAGAAAAATTACCGCTAAATATCAAACGTATCCTTAGGTAAACTGGTGGAAAGAGTTGCTTTCTCAGAGTTAACATCATGTTTATAAGAGAATGATTTTTTTTACCCATGTCAAGCCGAGTTCAGGCCTGGTCATAGTGTAGAGACATAGTTAAAGGCCAAGTCCACTTCAGAAAAATGTTGATTTGAATCAATAGAGAAAAATCAGACAAGCACAATGCTTTAAAAATTTCCTCAAAATCGGATGTCAAATAAGAAAGTTATGACATTTCAAAGTTTCGCTTATTTTTAACAAAAATAGTTATATGAACGAGCCAGTTACATCCAAATGAGAGAGTCGATGATGTCATTCATTCTCTATTTCTTTTTTTTTATTGTTTGAATTATACAAAATTTCAATTTGTACGAATTTGACGATCAGGAACTCCTTGCCTGAAGCACAAAATGTTAAAATAATGGAATTCCACGTGTTGAGGGAAGAATGAAACTTTATTTTACATGACAATGACGAGAAAATAAAGATATTTCATATAATAAAATACAAAGAAATAGTGAGTGAGTGATGTCACCAGTTCCCTCATTTGCATACCGACCGAGATGAAGCATATAACTGTTTTGTGAAATGAAACGAAACTTTAAATGCCATAACTTTCTTATTTTACATCCGATTTTGATGGATTTTCAGTGTTATGCTTGAATTTTCTCTTTTTATTTAAGTCAAGTTTTTGTTGGGGTGGACTTGTCCTTTAAATTTACAGATGCTATCTTTCGGGAAATGAATGACATTACGGCTCTAATTATGCTCGATAGGAGTTAAACATTTGACAAACACTTTGGTAAATACATTTGTTACTGATATCTATTCATTCTACTTGTCATCAGACAGTTTCGCTCCGCGATGCACGACTGCTTTAAGAACACAGTAAATATATTATTTTTTTATGTCAAATGACAATGAACAGCTGCGAGTACTTTGTCGAAAATTGGTGAACCCGAAAAGCAGTTTCTTCCTAGATATAGGAACTGAAAACAAAATCCCTTTGTGTATTTTTTTATCGAGAATTAAACTGTTGTTTTATTCAACATTTTTTGACAAAGTTTTGACAAAGACCTATTGGATATTATTTGTCATGGCGGACTTTTGACAATATATTTTCTAGATTCTTGAGAACGTCTTTCATCCTGAAGCGAAAAATCTGAATTGATATGATCATGAAGTTAATAACATTAACCGTATCCATCATAGCAATAATTAAACATCTTCATTTATCATTATCATGATGATTATTAATATGATTTAACATTAATGATAAAAACGATGAAAATTACAATTGATGACATTGGCCAGTGATGGTCGTATACTGGCGTTCTTCTTCAAGCCAATGTGCTTACGGCTCCCACCGGCATGCAATGATTACTATTTTAACAGCTTTTATTTATTTTGTGTTTTATATGTTTCATTGATGTTTGGAAATAATCAATCACTCCATTTTTTATGTACAATAATTGATAATGATGAACATAACAGTAACGATATTAGAATGATTCAATATAAACAATACGTATAATGATGAGATAATTACGACACAATAGTACACATGGATAGTATTGTTTGTGTTTTATGGGCTATTGCTCAGATAATTGTACATTATCACAATCATTCAGATATCGACGAATGTACATCGGGCACCCACGTCTGTCATGTCAACGCCGAGTGTGTGAACAACATAGGAAGTTATACGTGTGTATGCCTAGCTGGATATACTGGTAATGGATTTGACTGCGTTGGTAAGAACACGATTTTATTGTATTTCGACCCAAATAATATGCCCTTAATATGATAGCTAAAGGTAGCCTTGATAATGTAAAAAAAATATCAATAGTCATCTTGATAATAATAATAATAATAATAATAGTAATAATGATAATATTACTACCCTGGCTAGCCACTTCCGTTAAGCAACTGCTCTACCAGTGAGCCCTGCATAACATAGTGAACAAATCAGGCTTAAATCGAGTGTCAGAAAAATTACCGCTAAATATCAAACGTATCCTTAGGTAAACTGGTGGAAAGAGTTGCTTTCTCAGAGTTAACATCATGTTTATAAGAGAATGATTTTTTTTTACCCATGTCAAGCCGAGTTCAGGCCTGGTCATAGTGTAGAGACATAGTTAAAGGCCAAGTCCACTTCAGAAAAATGTTGATTTGAATCAATAGAGAAAAATCAGACAAGCACAATGCTTTAAAAATTTCCTCAAAATCGGATCTAAAATAAGAAAGTTATGACATTTCAAAGTTTCGCCTATTTTTAACAAAAATAGTTATATGAACGAGCCAGTTACATCCAAATGAGAGAGTCGATGATGTCATTCATTCTCTATTTTTTTTGTTTTTATTGTTTGAATTATACAAAATTTCAATTTGTACGAATTTGACGATCAGGAACTCCTTGCCTGAAGCACAAAATGTTAAAATAATGGAATTCCACGTGTTGAGGGAAGAATGAAACTTTATTTTACATGACAATGACGAGAAAATAAAGATATTTCATATAATAAAATACAAAGAAATAGTGAGTGAGTGATGTCACCAGTTCCCTCATTTGCATACCGACCGAGATGAAGCATAAAACTGTTTTGTGAAATGAAACGAAACTTTAAATGCCATAACTTTCTTATTTTACATCCGATTTTGATGGATTTTCAGTGTTATGCTTGAATTTTCTCTTTTTATTTAAGTCAAGTTTTTGTTGGGGTGGACTTGTCCTTTAACTTTACAGATGCTATCTTTCGGGAAATGAATGACATTACGGCTCTAATTATGCTCGATAGGAGTTTAACATTTGACAAACACTTTGGTAAATACATTTGTTGCTGATATCTATTCATTCTACTTGTCATCAGACAGTTTCGCTCCGCGACGCACGACTGCTTTAAGAACACAGTAAATATATTATTTTTTTATGTCAAATGACAATGAACAGCTGCGAGTACTTTGTCGAAAATTGGTGAACCCGAAAAGCAGTTTCTTCCTAGATATAGGAACTGAAAACAAAATCCCTTTGTGTATTTTTTTATCGAGGATTAAACTGTTGTTTTATTCAACATTTTTTGACAAAGTTTTGACAAAGACCTATTGGATATTATTTGTCATGGCGGACTTTTGACAATATATTTTCTAGATTCTTGAGAACGTCTTTCATCCTGAAGCGAAAAATCTGAATTGATATGATCATGAAGTTAATAACATTAACCGTATCCATCATAGCAATAATTAAACGTCTTCATTTATCATTATCATGATGATTATTAATATGATTTAACATTAATGATAAAAACGATGAAAATTACAATTGATGACATTGGCCAGTGATGGTCGTATACTGGCGTTCTTCTTCAAGCCAATGTGCTTACGGCTCCCACCGGCATGCAATGATTACTATTTTAACAGCTTTTATTTATTTTGTGTTTTATATGTTTCATTGATGTACGGAAATAATCAATCACTCCATTTTTTATGTACAATAATTGATAATGATGAACATAACAGTAACGATATTAGAATGATTCAATATAAACAATACGTATAATGATGAGATAATTACGACACAATAGTACACATGGATAGTATTGTTTGTGTTTTATGGGCTATTGCTCAGATAATTGTACATTATCACAATCATTCAGATATCGACGAATGTACATCGGGCACCCACGTCTGTCATGTCAACGCCGAGTGTGTGAACAACATAGGAAGTTATACGTGTGTATGCCTAGCTGGATATACTGGTAATGGATTTGACTGCGTTGGTAAGAACACGATTTTATTGTATTTCGAGCCAAATAATATGCCCTTAATATGATAGCTAATGGTAGCCTTGATAATGTAAAAAAAAAATCATTAGTCATCTTGATAATAATAATAATAATAGTAATAATAATAATAGTAATAATGATAATATTACTACCCTGGCTAGCCACTTCCGTTAAGCAACTGCTCTACCAGTGAGCCCTGCATAACATAGTGAACAAATCCGGCTTAAATCGAGAGTGTCAGAAAAATTACCGCTAAATATCAAACGTGTCCTTAGGTAAACTGGTGGAAAGAGTTGCTTTCTCAGAGTTAACATCATGTTTATAAGAGAATGATTTTTTTACCCATGTCAAGCCGAGTTCAGGCCTGGTCATAGTGTAGAGACATAGTTAAAGGCCAAGTCCACTTCAGAAAAATGTTGATTTGAATCAATAGAGCAAAATCAGACAAGCACAATGCTTTAAAAATTTCCTCAAAATCGGATGTAAAATAAGAAAGTTATGACATTTCAAAGTTTCGCTTATTTTTAACAAAAATAGTTATATGAACGAGCCAGTTACATCCAAATGAGAGAGTCGATGATGTCATTCATTCTCTATTTCTTTTTTTTTATTGTTTGAATTATACAAAATTTCAATTTCTACGAATTTGACGATCAGGAACTCCTTGCATGAAGCACAAAATGTTAAAATAATGGAATTCCACGTGTTGAGGGAAGAATGAAACTTTATTTTACATGACAATGACGAGAAAATAAAGATATTTCATATAATAAAATACAAAAGAAATAGTGAGTGAGTGATGTCACCAGTTCCCTCATTTGCATACCGACCGAGATGAAGCATAAAACTGTTTTGTGAAATGAAACGAAACTTTAAATGCCATAACTTTCTTATTTTACATCCGATTTTGATGGATTTTCAGTGTTATGCTTGAATTTTCTCTTTTTATTTAAGTCAAGTTTTTGTTGGGGTGGACTTGTCCTTTAACTTTACAGATGCTATCTTTCGGGAAATGAATGACATTACGGCTCTAATTATGCTCGATAGGAGTTTAACATTTGACAAACACTTTGGTAAATACATTTGTTGCTGATATCTATTCATTCTACTTGTCATCAGACAGTTTCGCTCCGCGACGCACGACTGCTTTAAGAACACAGTAAATATATTATTTTTTTATGTCAAATGACAATGAACAGCTGCGAGTACTTTGTCGAAAATTGGTGAACCCGAAAAGCAGTTTCTTCCTAGATATAGGAACTGAAAACAAAATCCCTTTGTGTATTTTTTTATCGAGGATTAAACTGTTGTTTTATTCAACATTTTTTGACAAAGTTTTGACAAAGACCTATTGGATATTATTTGTCATGGCGGACTTTTGACAATATATTTTCTAGATTCTTGAGAACGTCTTTCATCCTGAAGCGAAAAATCTGAATTGATATGATCATGAAGTTAATAACATTAACCGTATCCATCATAGCAATAATTAAACGTCTTCATTTATCATTATCATGATGATTATTAATATGATTTAACATTAATGATAAAAACGATGAAAATTACAATTGATGACATTGGCCAGTGATGGTCGTATACTGGCGTTCTTCTTCAAGCCAATGTGCTTACGGCTCCCACCGGCATGCAATGATTACTATTTTAACAGCTTTTATTTATTTTGTGTTTTATATGTTTCATTGATGTACGGAAATAATCAATCACTCCATTTTTTATGTACAATAATTGATAATGATGAACATAACAGTAACGATATTAGAATGATTCAATATAAACAATACGTATAATGATGAGATAATTACGACACAATAGTACACATGGATAGTATTGTTTGTGTTTTATGGGCTATTGCTCAGATAATTGTACATTATCACAATCATTCAGATATCGACGAATGTACATCGGGCACCCACGTCTGTCATGTCAACGCCGAGTGTGTGAACAACATAGGAAGTTATACGTGTGTATGCCTAGCTGGATATACTGGTAATGGATTTGACTGCGTTGGTAAGAACACGATTTTATTGTATTTCGAGCCAAATAATATGCCCTTAATATGATAGCTAATGGTAGCCTTGATAATGTAAAAAAAAAATCATTAGTCATCTTGATAATAATAATAATAATAGTAATAATAATAATAGTAATAATGATAATATTACTACCCTGGCTAGCCACTTCCGTTAAGCAACTGCTCTACCAGTGAGCCCTGCATAACATAGTGAACAAATCCGGCTTAAATCGAGAGTGTCAGAAAAATTACCGCTAAATATCAAACGTGTCCTTAGGTAAACTGGTGGAAAGAGTTGCTTTCTCAGAGTTAACATCATGTTTATAAGAGAATGATTTTTTTACCCATGTCAAGCCGAGTTCAGGCCTGGTCATAGTGTAGAGACATAGTTAAAGGCCAAGTCCACTTCAGAAAAATGTTGATTTGAATCAATAGAGCAAAATCAGACAAGCACAATGCTTTAAAAATTTCCTCAAAATCGGATGTAAAATAAGAAAGTTATGACATTTCAAAGTTTCGCTTATTTTTAACAAAAATAGTTATATGAACGAGCCAGTTACATCCAAATGAGAGAGTCGATGATGTCATTCATTCTCTATTTCTTTTTTTTTATTGTTTGAATTATACAAAATTTCAATTTCTACGAATTTGACGATCAGGAACTCCTTGCATGAAGCACAAAATGTTAAAATAATGGAATTCCACGTGTTGAGGGAAGAATGAAACTTTATTTTACATGACAATGACGAGAAAATAAAGATATTTCATATAATAAAATACAAAAGAAATAGTGAGTGAGTGATGTCACCAGTTCCCTCATTTGCATACCGACCGAGATGAAGCATAAAACTGTTTTGTGAAATGAAACGAAACTTTAAATGCCATAACTTTCTTATTTTACATCCGATTTTGATGGATTTTCAGTGTTATGCTTGAATTTTCTCTTTTTATTTAAGTCAAGTTTTTGTTGGGGTGGACTTGTCCTTTAACTTTACAGATGCTATCTTTCGGGAAATGAATGACATTACGGCTCTAATTATGCTCGATAGGAGTTTAATATTTGACAAACACTTTGGTAAATACATTTGTTACTGATATCTATTCATTCTACTAGTCTTCAGACAGTTTCGCTCCGCGACGCACGACTGCATTAAGTACACAGTAAATGTATTATTTTTTATGTCAAATGACAATGAACAGCTGCGAGTACTTTGTCGAAAATTGGTGAACCCGAAAAGCAGTTTCTTCCTAGATATAGGAACTGAAAACAAAATCCCTTTGTGTATTTTTTTATCGAGGATTAAACTGTTGTTTTATTCAACATTTTTTGACAAAGTTTTGACAAAGACCTATTGGATATTATTTGTCATGGCGGACTTTTGACAATATATTTTCTAGATTTTTGAGAACGTCTTTCATCCTGAAGCGAAAAATCTGAATTGATATGATCATGAAGTTAATAACATTAACCGTATCCATCATAGCAATAATTAAAAATATTCATTTATCATTATCATGATGATTATTAATATGATTTAACATTAATGATAAAAACGATGAAAATTACAATTGATGACATTGGCCAGTGAAGGTCGTATACTGGCGTTCTTCTTCAAGCCAATGTGCTTACGGCTCCCACCGGCATGCAATGATTACTATTTTAACAGCTTTTATTTATTTTGTGTTTTATATGTTTCATTGATGTTTGGAAATAATCAATCACTCCATTTTTTATGTACAATAATTGATAATGATGAACATAACAGTAACGATATTAGAATGATTCAATATAAACAATACGTATAATGATGAGATAATTACGACACAATAGTACACATGGATAGTATTGTTTGTGTTTTATGGGCTATTGCTCAGATAATTGTACATTATCACAATCATTCAGATATCAACGAATGTACATCGGGCACCCACGTCTGTCATGTCAACGCCGAGTGTGTGAACAACATAGGAAGTTATACGTGCGTATGCCTAGCTGGATATACTGGTAATGGATTTGACTGCGTTGGTAAGAACACGATTTTATTGTATTTCGACCCAAATAATATGCCCTTAATATGATAGCTAATGGTAGCCTTGATAGTGTAAAAAAAAATATCAATAGTCATCTTGATAATAATAATAATAATAGTAATAATAATAATAGTAATAATGATAATATTACTACCCTGGCTAGCCACTTCCGTTAAGCAACTGCTCTACCAGTGAGCCCTGCATAACATAGTGAACAAATCAGGCTTAAATCGAGTGTCAGAAAAATTACCGCTAAATATCAAACGTGTCCTTAGGTAAACTGGTGGAAAGAGTTGCTTTCTCAGAGTTAACATGATTTTTTTTACCCATGTCAAGCCGAGTTCAGGCCTGGTCATAGTGTAGAGACATACTTAAAGGCCAAGTCCACTTCAGAAAAATGTTGATTTGAATCAATAGAGAAAAATCAGACAAGCACAATGCTTTAAAAATTTCCTCAAAATCGGATCTAAAATAAGAAAGTTATGACATTTCAAAGTTTCGCTTATTTTTAACAAAAATAGTTATATGAACGAGCCAGTTACATCCAAATGAGAGAGTCGATGATGTCATTCATTCTCTATTTTTTTTTTTATTGTTTGAATTATACAAAATTTCAATTTGTACGAATTTGACGATCAGGAACTCCTTGCCTGAAGCACAAAATGTTAAAATAATGGAATTCCACGTGTTGAGGGAAGAATGAAACTTTATTTTACATGACAATGACGAGAAAATAAAGATATTTCATATAATAAAATACAAAAGAAAGTCATGATGTGACCATTGACATATGGGTTATAAATTTTCAGTTTGATCACACCATATCCATTTTAAATTCCTGCCAGGGAAGGCCAATCTTATAACAACACACCTGGGTGATGGAATTGGTTATTCAAATCCATTTAAGTCTCTCCGTTTACAAGGCGGGAGTCAGAACATATTTCTCATAAACATAAGATATGAGCGCGAAGCTCGAACTTCTTTCAAATATCAAGGACGAAAAAGAAAAGACGTAAAGACCAAAGTATTTTTCGTAAAAATGAACAGCGTGCACAATCTTCTTAATTAAACTATTGAAAGTATGAAGAGCGAAATGAACCATTAATTTCTACAAACTGACCTAGCTGAAACGGTGATATTCTCCCCGTCTCTCAATTTTTTCACTCTTCTTCCTCTTTTCCACTCTTCTTTGGTTATTCAGCACGGCATCCCCCTTTTTTTCTTTTCCACCATATCATTTTTGAAGGTTCCCTTCCCATTTCATTTATTTTTTTTCTGTACTTTTTTAAAGGGGAAAAAACCACCTCGCCCCTTGGTCTGCAATTGCATGTCGACTGCAATTTGCATTCTAATTTCCCGTTTCTTCTTCTTTTGTAATGTATGTATTAATTTGTGGAAAAATTATTAGAAAGTAATGTTATAAAAGGAACCTTCGGCTTTGCTATGAAAATATGCAGTCTTTTTAAAGTTACTTTAGATCCGAGATAATTTATTGTCATGTATAAAAATGCACAAAATCTTCTTTCAAAAAGTGAATACTACATTATACCGACAAACACAATTGTTTTAGCTTACATATTTCAACAATCAAATAATGTGAGCGCGAAGCGCGAGTTGATTTTTTTTGCATTTCCACTTAAATACAGGGCATTCTAAGCACCTTTTAAAATCACGTACAGGATAGGGGTTTATGACTTTACACTTGATGTGAGTGCAAAGCGCGAGCCTAAATGAAATTCGACATCTCACGTTTTGTAAATCAGGAAAAGGTTGGATAATTGGATAAATGGATAACATACCTACATTAATAATTTGATAATCTAATCTGAAACTGGAACGAGATTCGTATCTTAATAAG
Organism: Lytechinus variegatus; assembly: GCF_018143015.1. Lineage (NCBI taxonomy): Eukaryota > Metazoa > Echinodermata > Echinoidea > Temnopleuroida > Toxopneustidae > Lytechinus > Lytechinus variegatus. Next base: position 32,481,189 of record NC_054748.1, read on the forward strand.
CATACGCGCGTGTGTTTAGATTCAAACCTAGAATCTTAACATTTTAATTTCATTCTTTATGATAATATAAATAATAAGATCGCGATTCGCAAGCTAAAGATATTTGATTTTTCGAGCTAAAGAATATGGATTTAAGCGCAATTACGAATTAGATATGGATCGCGCGAAATAAATGATGCGAGTGCGAAGCGCAAGTTGATCTTTTTATCAATTGATATATTTTGAGTTGCAGTTGATATTTTCATCAGTACAAATATAATTTGAGTTGCGACCGGTACATTTAAGGAGATTTTTGTTTTTTGTCGAGAGACGAAACTTGTCGATATTCCGTTCTGAAAAAAGGACAATGATTATAAGGAAATCATGAAAATATTATTATCTTACCTATTAATCTAACAAGCCAAATGAAGGCGCGAAATTGATATTAAGGACAGAAAACCTGACATTTTGTTAGCATGAATAAGATGCATGAGTTACTATACTTTTAACAAAAATAAGTGACAAACAATTGATATAGGTATACATAACTCCCCAATCAAAATGCAAGTACGTAGCCTTAGGTGATACTATTTAGAATCAGACCAGCCTAAAAATTGATATTTTTCAAAAAATTATGGAATACACGAAGAGAATAGTTACTTGACGAATCAAATAATGCTAGTGCGCACCGCGAGCGAAAAATGTTGATATTTAAACCATAAAATATTATATTTTATGGTTTAAATATCAACATTTTTTTACTATAATAGTCATTTTACAGAAAACAGTAAAACCTATTTGTAAATCAAACAAATTGAAAACTCAGTGTCCGAGAAATATTTTGCATATTTACTTTAAAACTTGATATTTTAAGCTGAATATAAGTCTATTGAGCAAGTTATGTATCTCATAGATTAGGCAATACGAGCACAAAGGGAGCGAAATTTTCAAATAGTGACATGAAATCCCACCCCTCCTTATCTTACTTTATTCACTCGTCTTTCTCTTATTTTTCCTCTTCATTTTCTCTTCTCTTTTCCCTTCTTTTTCCTCTCTTTCCATTTTTCTTGTTTGCTCGTTCCAAAAAGGGTGGGGGGAGGGGACGCGTCCTCCCTGTCCCTCAAGAATTCCCACCAATGTATGCAATATGATTTGAAACAAAATAAAATCCTATATAGTCTTTGTAGTCGAAAAATGTTTTTAAGAAGCGTACTTTCATGACGAATTACTTCATTCTTTTCTTTAAAAAAAAAAGCGCACCCCAAACCCCAAATAACACCCCTAAATTCATAAAAAAATATATAAACGATAATTTTCTTGGATTTTTCGCAAGTTGTCCGAAAATTATCCAAATTGTCCTAGTCCTTGAATTTACCACTCGTGACGTTAAGGGGAAAACCCCCTTAAAGGCGGTTTTCCATTAGGGCGCGGACAAGACCAGGAAGGGTTGCGAAAGCAACTTTTGTCATTTCGGCATGCTGTTCGCAACCAAATTCTGTAAAAGATAATGCAAATGATTTTATCCTAGGACACGACCAGGACGCGCGTTTCCGTTTTACACCCTGCCGAAGGCGATCTCCGCAAAAACACCTACAAAGCGACTAGTAAAGAGTATACACACCGAAGCTTGTTTCTCCCACACCACCACATGCAATCTACGCAGCCAATGAACTCCAGCACAGAGTTCATACACGGCCACGGCACTTCATGTATAGCCGTCATGAACATGCTTTTGCAGTGGCGTTTGTATACACAAGGAGGTAAAAAACTAGAATTCGGGTAATAGTCAAAATTAATTTAGTAAGCAGTAATGATAATAAGACAAGAATATTAAGGAAGGAGAATCTACAGCATGTAGCAGTTGATTGCACTTATTATTGTTTCAAAACATATGATTCTAAATGATGAAATAAAATATGCTAATTCTACTATTCCTACCACCGATACTACTGCTACTCTTAACTAGTATATTTCAATTCTAGAAACATTATGAAACAATTTTAAGTGGAAACAAAGCAAACTTGCTTGATTTCTACATGCCTTAGATCCTTCTTCTTTTTGTGCTATTGTTATTATTCTCGTCTTATCACCATTATTACTGCTTACTAAATTAATTTTGGATATTGCCCTATTTCTATAGGTTTTTCACCTCCTTGTTAAATTCAATTCAATCTTTATTTCTTGTGTATACAAACGCCACTGCAAAATATTATAGCCTCTGAACTCTTTGCTGGAGTTCGGTGGCTGTATTGATTATGTTGTCGTGTGGGAGAAACCAGCAACGTATGTAGACTCTTCACCAGTCGCTTTGTAGCTATTTTTGCGGAGATTGCCTTCGCCAGGGTGTAAAACGGAAACACGCGACCAGGACTGTCTGCGTATTGTCCTAGGACATTCTTTGGACTGTTCTAGGAAAAGGATTATCTAAATAAATTTGTCGGTGTTCGGCTCGGACAGCATGCAGATTGTATAAGGACAGAACTGGAGACATTTAGGAGAACGTTACGAGTGGTAAATTCGAGGACTAGGATAACTTTCGAGCAACCTGCAAATACTCAGAGAAAAAAAAATGTTCATATATTTTCTATACATTTAGGGTTACAATTTGGGGGTTTGGGTTTTTTGTCAAGAACCCTGATTTCGCTATTATATCCGAGTCGGAAGCAGGCGAGAGTAAAGAAATCTCTCATGAAAATATGATATTTTTACACATGTTTCGACTACATAGGCTATATAAGATTTTTTTTCTTTCAAATCAAATATTGCTTCCATGGTTTGAAATCCCACGGGGAATCGGGACGCGTCCCCTCACTTTTTTGAAGGGGGGGGGGACACTACATGTATATCAAATGTCCCCCCAACACACACACAAACACCCTCACACACTCTTTTTGGAGGGAAAAAAGAGGGGGAAAGAAAGGAAAAAGAAAAAGAAGGGAAGGGAGAAGAAAAAAAAATAAGAGGAAAAATAAGAGAAGAAAGACGAGTGAATACAATAAGACGAGGGGAAAACGTCTTTCATGTCACAACACAAAAATATTTGCTCACGATTCCTGTTTGCATTGCCTAATCTATGAGATGCATGACTACATATATGGAGCTTATAATATAAAATTTTGAAGTAAATGTACAAAACCTTTCTCGGACATCGAGCTTTCATTATTTGCTTGATTTAAAAATTGATTTTTTTTAAAGATTTCTGTAAAATTAAAGTTTAATGGTCTAAATATTCAATTAAATTCAATTTAAATAGAACATTTATTTTCTTCCATTTCATCATATATTTTTCTTGTAGGAAGGAGGCGTATACCCTTAAAGCTGAGGCTTGTGGCGGAATACGCCTATAGACAAAACATATCAACAAAATTAATACAGCTCGTACTAGCATTATTTGATTTGTCAAGTAACTATTCCCTTCGTGTATTCCATTAAATTTGGAAAAAGATCCCTTTTCAGGCTGGTCTAATTGTGAAAAGTATCAGCTAGGCTTGCGCGCTTGCATTTTAAATGGAAAGTTATGTATACCTATATTAATTCTAACAAATTATTCAAAATCCCTCTTTCATGACAGTTTATCAAAAATTTTGGCTCGCAATATGCGCTCGCATTATTTTTGTTAGAGATTTATTTACCCATGCATCATGTTTCTAATTATAAAATGTCCAATTGTCTGGGCTTTATATCATTTTCGCGCTCTCATTAGGCTTATTAGATTGATAAGTGATATTTCATGATTTCCTAATAATCATATTGTCCCTTTTAAATGGAATATCGACATTAAGATTAATCTCGCGCTTGGAAAGACGTATATTTGAAGATATTTATCATAGCCATATGATGACAAATATCCCTAAAATGTCCTGGTCGCACGTCAAAGTACGTGACTTGTAATAATAACAAAAAATATCAGCTTACGCTTCGCACTCGCATCATTTAATAAACGGGATCCCTATACATTTTCTACACAGTGCTCGAAATATCGTTTAAACTCACATTTTTTCCAGATCGGAATATCAAAAATTTTCAGTTCGCGCTTCGCGCTCGCATTATTAAAATTATAATAAAACTGTAATTAGCAAGATGACTATCTGTAATTACTCTAATTGTTCTTTTTTTCTAAATGCTATTAATAAGATATTTCGCACATTGAAAATGAATTACAATGTCAAGATTCTAGGTATAAATCTAAACACGCACACGCATGTCAATTGAGATTATTGTCCTGCCATTATTAATATAGGTATTATCCATCCTTTTCCCATGTTTACGAAACATGAGATGTTCCGTTTTTAGGTGTTAATCTAAATTTTGTTGCCGCACACGCTCCGCGCTCGCATCAGGTGTATAGTCATATACCTTTCCTGTTAATGATTAAAGAACTGCTTTGAATGTCCAGTACGATCAGGTGAGAGTGCATGTAAAACAATTCTGCTCGCGCTTCGCCCTCGAAGTAATTATTTGTTACATACGCATCTTCTTCAAAATCACAAACATTGCTCAAAATATGAAAGCAAACCGGAGAATTTCACCTCCAGAGGTGGAGAAGTTCGCCGGCGAACTTCATGGGTGAAGTTCTCCTGTGTACCTTTCATACTAGACACTTTTCCCTTCGCTAGCGAAGTTCGCCGGTGAAAAGCGCAATTAGACAACAATGCCATGCCTTGGAACGGATGGGGGTACCCTCCGCGGCACATACCCATCATTATGCAATATATACCATGTATACAGAGTTTGCCCTCCCCCCCCCCTTGAAGAATTAGTCAGTAGTGATATAGTTCTCCTCGTAATACTCCCAAATTTTCTTTTCCAGAGCTTCCAACTCCTGTTTCACCCGACTGTCTAACGTGTATCTGCAAGGTCGAATCCGGGTGTACAATACCTCATCCTGTTTGTCATGATGATGTTGGCTCACTTTCATGCGGCCCATACCAGATAAAAGAAGCATACTGGATTGATGCGCGGTTAAGAGGAGGTGAACTCAAGGGCTGTAAGTAAAATTTCGGTTCTTTCTTCGAAGAAGAAAAGAACATGCCCTCTAAAACCACTGAGTAAAAATTTTACCCAATATTGAGTAGAAGGGGAGCACGCATGTTGTGTAATTTTTAACCCCATATTGAGCTATTTCAGCGCAACATTGCGTTAAAGATACGACATATTTGGTAGTTTTTTTAATACCCAACCGACATGCATGTTCCTATTTTACCAAATATTGGGTAAACTTTTCTTTCAATAGTGTGTATATTGTTCATTTCGCTCTTCAAACTTAGTTGACACGTAACATTCCTCCTTAATTCTGAATTGAATGAGATTGTCAACTTATCAAAATACTGTTTAGAAATATGACCAAAGTTTCCTTGAATAATAATTAGTTTTTAAAACTTACATTTCTTTTTCTCCCCTTAATTCTTGCCGTGCTAGCTTGGATGAATTGCACGGCTGAATTTGAATGCAGCGAGCAGGCGGTACAAGGCTACATGGCGCGTTATGCTACTTTCCAACGCCTCGGACGTCAACCTACTTGCCAGGATTTCGCCCGTATACACAATGGTGGTCCAGATGGCTATGACGAAGATGGTACCTTGGGATATTGGGAAAACGCTTTGAGTCGTTATGAAGAGTGCCGATGTGCAGCAGGTAAGCAGCCGATCAAAAGCAGGAGGGTTTTGTGTGGGTTTTGTGGAGGTATCATTTAGTCACTAGACTCTTAAATCAAGGGTCAAGGGTTCGTACCCTAACCGGCGCAAATGTCTTTTGGCAAGTCAATTTGATTTGTAAGGTACCTATTATTTTTCTGTATTCCATAAAGATGTACATATGTCACTATGCAGGTCAGATTGTCAAATCGTATCAGCTAGCGCTTCACGCTCGCAATTTGATCGGTGAGTTATGTATATCTCAATATTAATTCTAAAACAAACTATTTAAAAGCCCCATATACAGTATAATGGCAGTTTATAAAAAAAATCCGCTCGCGATTTCCACTCTCATTGATTGTTAAAAAATATTAACTCATGCATCTTATTCATAATTACAATAGTGCTGTAATGTAGTTTTCAGGCCATAATATCAACAGATTTCGCGCTCTCACGCTTAGGAAGAGAAATAGGAAGATAGTCAACATTTTCATATGATGACACAATGTCCTTATAGAATGTCCCGCTCCTGTGCCAAAACTAAAAGTAACAATAATCCACAAGTGCTTGACATACAGAGCTTAAATAGACCCCTTTTTACAGATCGGAATATCATATATTTTTAGTTCGCGCTTTGCGCTAGCTTTATTTATTTTCATGATAGGAAAGGTATTTAGATTACCCAAATTCTAGGACGAAATCTGAAATACGCATTTATTCAGATAAACAGATTGCACTCTATTTTAAATCATTATGCAGTTTCAGATCTTACTATCACAAATTGTCTGTTTGCGCTTGCGCTCGCAAAAGTAATGTAGGAAAATTTTCAATTACTCATCCTTTTCATTATTTACAAAACATGAATATATGGCCAGAAATTTTCCGATCGCGCTTTGCGCTCGCATCAATACATATACTTATCCTTTTCACGATTAGATAAAGTGCTTAGAATCTCCATTCTTCATATAGAAATGTCAAAATTTTCAGCTCGCGCTTCTGCACTCTCATTTTTTGATAGTTAAAATATTTAACGTTTTCATAGCTAACAAGCAGCTCTTCACAGATCCCTTTTTTGATCAGATCAAAACTTTTATCAAAAATAAACTTTAAGAAATTTGTTCGCGCTTTCCGCTCGCATTATTAATGTAGGAAGATTTCCAATTACTCATTCTTTTCATGATTTACAAAATATGAAAAGAATGTTCAAAATTTTTCCGCTCGCGCTTCGTGCTCGCATCAATTGTTTCGTTATATACTTATCCTTTCCACGATTACAAAAAGTGCTTAGAATTTCGATTCTTGAGGTAGAAATTTCAACATTTTCAGCTCTCGCTTCGCGCCCACATTATTTGATAGTTAAAATATGTAACGTCCTAATGGCTTACGAGCAGTTGTTAACAGATCCTTTTTTTTCTCAGATCAAATCGTACATTAAAAATAAATTCAAATTTAATTCTGCTCATGCTTTGCGCTTAGATTGTTAAAGGGGAAGTTCACCCTGAAGAAAACTTTCTTGTAAAAATAGCAGAAAAAATATTAAAAATATTGGTGAAGGTTTGAGGAAAATCCGTTAAAGAGTAAGAAAGTTATTAGAGTTCAAAGTTTTGGATTTGTGACGTCATAAACGAGCAGCTGTCCCATGTGTTATGCAATATAAAATGCATAAATTTCAAATTTTGTATGGTTCCTGATGACTTAATTTTGTTTTCTTTTCATGATCGGGTGTGAAACGATTTGTCTATTGATATACAAAAGTTACAGTGAAAACCATTTTAAATTTTCTGAGAAAATGACATTTCATTGATTTTTTACCATTCGCTATGTAGGAATGCTGCTCGCATATGACGTCACAAATCAAATAATTGAAATTCTGATAACTTTTTAATTATTTGATGAATTTTTCTCAAACCTTCGGCAATATTTTTCATTAATTTTTCTGCTATTTTTACAATAAACTTTTTGTCAGGGTGAACTTCCCCTTTAATGTAGCAAGATCAACAATTATTCATCCTTTTCATGATTTAAAAATATGGATATAGTGTCCAATTTTAAGGTTCAAATCTCGATTTTTTTCTGCTCGCGCTTCGCGCTTGCATCAGTCACTTAGTTACATACTCATCCTTTTCAATTCTTCAGGTAAAAATTTCAAAATATTCAGCTCACGCTTTGCGCTTGCATTATTTGATAGTTAAAATTTATAAAGTCTTCATGGCTAATAAGCTGCCGTTGACAGATCCTTTTTTTCAGATCAATACTTGTATTAAAAATTTCTGCTTATACTTTGCACTCGCAACAATTATTTAGTTGGATAGACACCTCGTTTAGGATCATAAACATTGCCAAAAATTGTTTACTTATATATTTATCCTTTCCACCATTAATAAAAGTGCTTAGAATTTCAATTCTTCAGGTAGAAATGTTAACATTTTCAGCTCTCGCTTCGCCTTGTTTAGGATCATAAACATTGCCCAAAATGTTTGAATATTAAGACAAAATGCATAAAATAAACAAAAAGCACTTCGCGCTTGCAAATTGTAAATAAGACTTATATTATGTATTTATATATATATATATGTGTGTGTGTATATATATATATATATATATATATATATATATATATATATATATATATATATATATATATATTAAGCTTAGAAGGGCCTGTTGCCTGCTGAAAAAAAATCTCCCCCCCCCTCCCCATTGGCGAAGGCTGGATCCTCCCCTGTATACTAATTTACTCGTTTGTATTTAAAGCATATCTTTGGCAATATATGCCTTATATTTGGCCTTTTATGACATTAAACGACCTAAAACTTACCTAAGCGTGCTTTAAATGCCCAATGGTAAATAAATTCACATTTCATTTTTCATTAACTTAAAATTTGATACTAAACATTACATGTTTATTCCTTAAAATATGAAATTCATATTAAAGAGTTGTGTGAAAAAAGTGGGCGTGGCTTATGATGTCAATAACAACAAATGCCCAAGGGTGCCTAGGAGGCACCCGTCGGATTAGACACCATATAATACAACCCGAAGCAAAGAAAAATTGCAGTCATACCCAACCATGCCAACGTGACGGTTATCTTAGGTTCTACTTGACTACGAGTGAAATGCATTGAAATAATGCTTCATTAAAAATTAATTTATTTTGGGGGGTCTGACAATCGATCTGTATTAGTGGAAGGGGATTAAGAAAATGATTTATTCGTGCAGTCCTAAGAATTGATCATCCACGCACTGATTCTCACCTTGTCCGAATAATAAAAGATATGCCATTGTGATTATGAAAAGAAATAATTCTATCAATGGAAGGAATTTTTACCGTTACGCCCTTCATTGTGTGTTAGAAAAAGGGGAAAGATTGTTCACAAAAAATGAACTTCACAGAGGCGACTCTGAAAGAATGTGCGCACAAACAACACCCTTCTTTGTCAAAATGTCAATAAAAAGGTGTACCTTTCTTTGATATTGAAAGGGCGCCTACCGGCTTATCTATGTCTAATGCCCCTTCGGCATTTCCTTTCCTTTTATGATTTCTTCCCAACAAGAAGCTCATTTTCAGCTTACATATTCTAGTTCGGGTTCAACTCCCGGCATACATTTTGTCTGTTATTTAATAACTGTGCCAATTGGGTTGGTGATAAATGGGGCAGGGGTGCGACTGCCCCTGTCATTTACAAAAGTTGAGGGGAAAGGAGATCTTTAGAGAAACTAGAGATACTATTCCCTTAATTCTAATTTACCACTGTAATTCATATCAGGAAGATGGCTCGGTGTAAAAAATGGCAGACATGGCAGATGTAATAATGGCAGAGGTAAAAATGGCAGGGGTAAAAATGGCAGAGGTAAAAATGGCAGAGGTGAAAATGGCAGAGGTAAAATAGCAGGGGCTATAATGGGAGAGGCTAAAATGACAGCTCTAGGTAAAATATGGCCAGTCTTAAACCCCATGCAATGAATTCTCAAAAAGCCCCCGTATGTACATACATTAAATAAGAAGTGCATATCACGGTTAGGCATTTCATCAACAATGCTATTTACGAATTCGTTGGAGGTGTACCTTGAACGCTTTTTAAAGGACAAGTCCATCCGAACAAAAACTTGATCTGAATAAAAAGAGAAAAAAATCAACAAGCATAACACTGAAAGTTTCATCAAATTCGGATGTAAAATAAGAAAATCATGGCATTTTTAAGTTTCGCTTCATTTCACAAAACAGGTATATGCACATCTCGCGCGGTATGCGAATGAAGAACTGATGACATCACTCATTCACTATTTCTTTTGTATTTTATTATATGAAATATGAAATATTTTTGTTTTCTCGTCATTGTCATGTGAAATAAAGTTTCATTCCTCCATAAACATGTGGAATTCCATTATTTTAATATTCTGTGCTTCAGGCAAGGAGGCCCTAATCGTCAAATTCGTAAAAATTGAAATATTGTATAATTCAAACAATGAACAACAACAGAAATAGTGAGTGAGTGACATCATCGACTCTCTCATTTGCATGTAACTGTCTCGTTCATATAACTAATTTGTTAAAAATATACTGAACTTTCACATGTAATAACTGTTTTAGTTTACATCCGATTGCGATGAAATTTTCAGCATTGTGTTTGTCTGATTTTTCTCTTTTGATTCAAATCAACATTTCACTTAGGTGGACTTGACCTTTAAAAAGAAATCAAACAACAAATTTTTCATTCAATTTATCAGGAGCAAAATGAAACTGCACTATTCTCATTTATCATTTTATAACTTTCCTTTTTGTTTGGCTTTTTTTATATCTAAAGTTTTGCCAGATTTGCCGATGCAAAAAGGAGGAATAGTAGACATAAGAGAGGTGGAGAGACAGAGAGGGTTAGGGGGCGGGGAAAAACATAGAGAACATAGCGGGGAAAGCTTAGACGTTGAAATTGTCACAAATGATTGTGGTTAAATATTATGTCCTTAATTGTAATGTCGTCTGTACTTTTCTTTTTAGATTATTAAATGACAATAAGCATGCGTTCCCAGTCTTGGCACTGAATATGTAACTGATTATGAAAATCAATAATAATCTTGTTTTGACTGGTAAACCAATTTGGGGTCGATCGAGGGAGACCGTCTGGTTCAGATTCTTTGCATAAAAGAAGACCCTGAACCTTTACCACAGCATCCAATATGATATAAACGCCTAGATTGATGGTCATAACCCTTGGAAGCGGAAGTGCTGTTGGGTATTTTGTACACCATAAGCAGCACCCTCTTGATAATCAGCTTTGTATGCTAACATGTAGTGATTTGATACAAATCTCTGTATGATATTTTTCAAAACAGAAGAAAGAACACGGTTTATTTATTTTTTTATTATTTTTTGGTAATTCTTTTTCTGACCTAAAAGAACTTCATCAAGTTGAAATAATTTTTTGTGTCATTTTCCTCCTTAACCAAATCCCCTTTCATTTTGGAGTGATAACTTTTTTTCTCGGCTTTTTAACAAACCAGCACCCCATTTTTCACTAACTTTTCAAAAGTAAGCAGTGCTCACTCAAGCGGAAATATTTTGCGACAGTTATATCGTAATTTGCTCAAATGTGTCTCTACCAAGGTTAAAATTCGGAAAAAATTTCAGGATTTTATATGCGGGGGCTTTTTGACATTTCATTGCATGGGGGTTTAAGACTGACCGTATTTTACCTAGAGGTGTCATTTTTACCTCTCCCAATATAACCCCTGCCATTTTACTTCTGCCATTATTACCTCTGCCATTTTACCTCTGCTATTTTTACCTCTGTCATTTTTACCTCTGCCATTTTTACCTCTGCCATTTCACCTCTGCCATTATGACCTCTCACATTTTTACATCTGCCTTTTTTACCTCTGCCATTTTAACCTCTGCCACTATAACCTCTGTCATTTTTACTTCTGCCGTTATTACCTCTTTCATTTTTACCTCTGCCATTTTTACCTCTGCCATTTCACCTCTGCCATTATTACCTCTGCCATTTTTACTTCTGCCATTTTTACCTGGCACCGGGAAAATAGATTCGTCTCTCCCCGCCCCCCAAAAATACCATGGTGCCCGCCCCTTGTCTAAGAGTAGGATTTTTATCGTTTCTTCATTTCACTGTACCTTACCCATCCAAAAAATACACACAAGAAGAGCCACGGTATTTTTTCTGAGGGAGGGGGAGGCAAGAAGACATAACTGTAAATTCCCCACCCCCTCACTGAATAATATATAGGTTTATGATAGAGTTACACGACCCTGAGCCCACGAGAGCGTTTCAAAAACAATACTTGTCGGATGAAACTTGCAAGTCCTTTCACGAAACGCTAACCCGACCCCTCTTTTTTCTGTTTTTTTTTTCATTGAAAGAAGCATATAGCGAGGGCAGGAAAAGCAGAGATAGAGAACAGAAAGAGAGTGAGAGCCCGGGGAAACGGAGGGGTAAATTTCAGGCTTTGTAGAATATTAATTAAAACAAATCAGATGGAAATACAAATGCAAGGGTTGTCTTTGTGTGTTGTCACTGTAGATGACTCTGTCTATAGTTGCCGAATCGCTTCAAAATCTTTGCCTGATGAGCGATGGCGGATACATCATTTTGTTGTTATAATTAGTATTATTTTTGGGGGAAAAACCCACGATATACTGCACAATTGTTTGACACTAGAGGCAAACCAAGATTTGGGAAGAGTTATAGAGGGCTCAAGAGATTTTTTTTCTGTCCAAATCCTTAACAAAAATAGTCCCATTTGAAGGATATTGAAGTTGTTTGGTTACAGCTGCAATTGCTGCCAAACCCTACATTTATTTCGTTTTCCCACAAGTCAACAAATTCCAGTTTATCAGATTCATGTCTTAAGAAGAGGTGTGCCGAATTAGCAGACAGGAATGTGCATTTCCTAACGGGCTCGTATGCCATGTGTCACAGATATATAGAGGAAAGTATTTCATATGGCGATACAAACATAAAAACGAATCGTTCAGAAATCGAAAAGTTACAAGTTAGATCAAGTTTTTATTCAAGAAGACAAATCGTCTTAACTTGTACATTTAAATCAATATAAGTCACATAATATACAACAAATGTAATAATTTATATTATATAGCCAAGACAGATAGCCAAGCGCGATTGGTCAATAGCGCATCACGTGATATGATCGAAATCAATGTATTTTCCCAGCAGGTCCACCTTCGATGAGTATATTGACCAATCGGTCCATGAATATATTTGTCTACGTGTGTGGCGCCCTCTTGTGGATTAGATGTTACCATGTATTATCGGCCTGCCTTGGGTCTTGAACCTGGACTGGGCTCGGACTTAGATTTAGAACTAGGGCTAGGCCTAAACAAAGTTGATTTGATTAGAAAAGGGTCATTCACTGCGTTAGACTAACGTTACGTAGATATTTATAGATCAAGATCCAATGTTAGATCTATACCAGTTCAATCAATCACTGTGGATATCATAAACATGATGCACGCATCGTTTGGCCTAACTTTATCTTCATCATTAGAGGCTAATATAACAGATATTGACTGATGGGATGTGGAAAAAAAAAATTGGACCACCTAAAGGATTAATATTTTCCCTCGTGATCATATTTTTCCTCAGCGCTGCGCGCTTCGGGAAATATAACCCCTCGGGAAAATACAAATCCGGCAGTCCAAAGAATGTTTACATTACACACCCCATCAGTCAATATCTGTATCATAAAGGTTGACAACAAACGATTCTGGAAATATGAAATAATTGGAAAGCTGTGCTTCTGAGGGCCTTTACTCCATAGCAAAGTATTTAACTTCTTTATAAATAATCCGCTTAATGGATCAGTCCGTATGTTCTTGGTTCTTGAATACTGCGAATGAAAATTCGTCGATCTAAGAGGTAGCTAGTCCTCGCAAACGGCAGACTATTTGTGTCCGATGATCAAGTCCTTATATCCAGTGCCTTTCGATCACGGCCAATGTCTCTCATCAAGACGATGGTGGCTTAAAAAGCCAACGTATGCATATACAGCTGTAAAACAATCATGGGGCAAGGGCAAATAAGCAAGGGTATCAAGAATTAATATTCCCCATGTCAATCAGTTCATAAAATTATATATTTCCATTTCGAAAGCCTCGTCACGTATAGTATTTATGCGTACATATTTGATGAAATTCAACTTTACGAGTTTGAACAATTCCTTCCTTATACAGGTCAAGTGTAATGTAAAATAGCAACAATAAATCATAAATCCAATGTTAACAAAGGCCGCTTTAAAATCGGGCATATAATTAAAGCTGTTTTGAAAATAACTAATCTTCAGATCACCATTCTCTTTACGATGTCAATAACAAAATAATTAAATACAATGAAGAAAATCAAATGACATACTTTGTTCCAAAATGCAAAATGTCAGCCATCAAAAGTTTAATGTAAAATGGTCGATTAAGTTACAAAAAGTAAATGACAATCCCTCTATATTTTTCAAGAGAGGGCGTTAAGTCACTAAATGTAGTTCCCTATCAAAGATCACTCTACCTTTTTAAATGTGAAGGAAGACAATACTGTGGACGTCTTTTTAAAAATATGATGATATAATCATGAATTCTTTCATTTCAAAAGTGAATAAATAACACAACATTATGACATTCCAGTGTTGATTTAAAATAAAGATACAAATAACGTTCGGATACAAATTTGCAGTTATTTCTGGTTTTCGGAGATTCCGTTGCCTGCCATCTTTTGAAAGGATCGGGTACACTTCGTAATTCCGAAGGTTCGTAATTCCGAAACACGTGAATTGCCTATACCTCGATGTTCTTAATCCGAAAACGAAAAAGGGTTCGTTAATCCGAACATTTGTGGCGTTTTTCCGACGGTTCGTTATTCCGAAGGTTCGATAATCCGAAAACGAAATAAGGTTCGTTGTTCCGAAGGTTCGATAATCCGAAAACGAAATAAGGTTCGTTAATCCGAAAACGAAATAAGGGTTCGTTGTTCCGAAGGTTCGTTAATCCGAAAACGAAATAAGGTTCGTTGTTCCGAAGGTTCGTTAATCCGAAAACGAAATAAGGTTCGTTGTTCCGAAGGTTCGTTAATCCGAAAACGAAATAAGGTTCGTTTTTCCGAAGGTTCGTTAATCCGAAAACGAAATAAGGTTCGTTAATCCGAAAACAAAATAAGGTTCGTTAATCCGAAAAATGAAAACCGGGAAAGCAGAGGCAGAGGCAAGGGGGAGGGGGCGGGGGACACTGTTGCCGTTCAATTGTTATGATGATTGGAAGGCAAGGGCGGCCGAACGAATTTTAGTTTCGGGGGTAAATCAAAAAAATGAAACTCATACGTCAAAAACTTTGGTGACATTTTCACCTTAAGATTATCATCTGCTTGAAGTCATTGTGTGTTTGATAGTGATTAAGTAGAGAAAAACCTTTTTGAAGTGATTTCTTGTTATGGCAAAACGTATATTTAGGCTTTATTTTCGGGAGAGAGTGTAATGAGCGAGCGGCTTGGTAAAACAAATTCAAAGGTGAAGTTGTAAAACGTTTTTTGGGGTCAATTATTCTTAAAATGGCATTATTGCGAGGTGTTGCAAGCGTGAATCACAAGCTAAAACTTTAGGGTATTTCAATAAAAAATGAAAATAAGTTTTTAAAAATCCGAGCAGATTTCTGCTGTCATTAAAAAGATGTGCATCTAACTAAAAAAAATAACACGAGCGCAAAACGCGAGCTTAAACATACTGACCAGAAAAGGAACCTGTTAAAGAAAGCATTTAGTGACCTCTTTAGGATACATATTTCACCAGTCGATAGAAGAGTGCAAAGCTGAAGCTGAAAATTTGAAATATTCCAGCCTAAAAACTTAACTTCGGAAAAAAACGAAAACGGCATATTTATTTTTGAAAAAGGAACTTTCCCATTTTGGAAAATATTAATTTCCCTGTTTTTTATTTCATTTTTGGGGTGCAAGTGCCCCCTGCCTCCCTCCCGGCGGATCCAACTTTCGTCAAATAGGGGGGGGGGGCATTTTTATTTTCAGCCATATTTTCCTCGATCGGTAGCTTAAAGTTGATTTTTGTTTGTTTCTTTGAAAGGGTAGTCCTAACAGTCAATAATTAGCTTTATACTTATAAAATAAAGTAAATATGTAATGACATGATAAACCTTTTTTAAATAATGCGCGCGCGAGCTATATTTTTATTAATAATATGGGCAATATGTTAGTGATCTTCAAAACGCGATGCCTATTTAACTAAATTTAGATAATAACTGCGAGCAAGAAGCGCAAACAGAAATTTTAAATGTAGAAGCTCTGACCTGATCTAAAAGGGACATTTTAAGAACTTTTTGCAGTTAGCCAAGAAGACGATGCGTGTTTCAACCAGTGGTGGCGGAACATATTTTCCTGAGGGGGGGGGAGCCAAAACAGGGGCATTATGGGGCGATTTGGTGCAAACGTATATTTTCACCATGAGATTGTCATCTGTATAAAGAGGTTGTGTGTTTTGTAGTAATTGAATTGAGCAAAAAAATTAAGTGATCACTGATTGATAAATTATATATTTACGTTTCATTTCTGCGAGCGTAGCGAGCAAGCGGTTTTGGGGGAAAGAAATCAAATCTGAAGATGTAAAATTCGCCTTTTTGGTCAATTACTGTTAAAAGGGCATCCTTGTGAGAATCACGTGCTCAAACTATTGGAAATTTAATGTAGGCCTAGAATGGTAATAATGATATTGATATTATTTACCCAGGGAAGCCACTTCAGTTCTGAAAACTGTTCTCCCATCTATTATAAATTTTTTTACAAGAATGCTTAGAATGTCCAGTTTTCAGGTTGGAAAATCGGAAAACTTTGGCTCACGTTTCTCGCTCGCATCAAGTATTGTTTATTGAGAAACTATTCCTGGTTACAAAAAAGTATAAAATGTCCAGTTTTCAGGTGGAATATCACAAATTTTATGCTTTAGGTTCGCGCTCTCATTATTTAGTTCGTGAGATATATATTTTATTCATGAGTCATTAAATGCAGTCCATAAAAGATTACTTAGAAGCCTGTTGCATAAAACTTTTTACTATGGTAAAAACTGAAAACTAAGGTTAGTCTCATTTCCGCCATTGACTTTAGCACAGGGCAAAAACTCCGATAAAAACAATCTGAGTTTTCTCTGGTAAAAGGTTTTATGCAACGGGCCCCAGGTCAGTATACAGTGCGTATCAAAAAAAAGTTTACACTTAGAAAAAATCCTGTAAAATCATATATTTGTAATATCCTGACGATTTTTCCACATTTTAGCATTGGTACAGATCCATTTAAGCAAATGACGATATAACTGTCGAAAAATATTTCCGCTTGAGTGAGCACCACTTACTTTTGAAAAAATGGTGAAAAATGATTTGCGCAGAACTTTGAAATAGTTATGCAAATAAAAGTAGACCTTAATCATGAAGAACACGCAGAATTTAGCTATTAAAATTGATTTGAAGATATCTTTTACCTTTTTAAACTTGTTTCCTTGCCCAAAACACTTCGAAGAGTGCATTGCGCCCCACCCCACTCCCCCACACACCGAGTCCATCGTGACGATATTTGCTTTACACTGAGCTGTGATTTACATGAAATGGCTTAGGCTTGATTTTCATATATTAATCATTGCCAAGCTTGGGAAAAGCGTGGAGAAACAAGTATTAAATGAAAAATGAAATGTAAAGCCACTTTAAATGATAAAAACTTAGTGAAAATGCTGGAGATGGCTGATATAAACTTTTGTTCAGATTCAGTTATGTCCTCAGATCCAGCTGGCACAAAAAGGGTAAAGGTTGTGCTTACTAAGTGTTGAAATTTCAAATTTGGGCGGCAAAATTGTTACAAAATGCTTGAATGTATCTGTTTTATTTCAATTAGCTAAAAGTGCGAGGGAAATGTATGAGAAATGCTTCGCAGGGTAAGTTTGATTTCGCCCTTTCCCCTTGACACAGTGTGACAACAAGCATTTCTGCGCAAACAGATTTCTGCGAGCTTTACAAAAATGGACAGTGCTCACTCAAGTGTAACATTCTGTCAAAACTTTTACTTTCAATTGATAGATGAGACCCAAACCCATAATTATATGTGAAAAAATTACCCACATGTTGTATATTTTTGAATTCCCAGGGCTTTTTCAAAGTGTAAACTTTTTTTGATACGCACTGTATAAACAAATCACAGCTCGCCCCCGAGTTAATTCTTTAGAAAGATACACATCTTTCTCACGATAAAAAAAAAAATACTCATAATGTTAAAGTTCACGTCTTGTTACATGAAATGTCTACTAGTTTGAGCTTGCGATTCGCGCTTCAACATCTCACAAGGATCATTATTAGTATTATTTTTATTTTTATTACCAGCAGAAGCTGTTATTAAAAATGGCATCCCCTCCAATACAAATCCTATTATCCAGAGGTTACTCGCACGCGACCAATTAACACATTTGATCCCCTGCATCTCTAAACCATTTGCTTAGGCAGCAATTGCTCAGATGAAATCGAAATTAGCTTGATGTGCTTGATCAGGGCGCCTATTCTTAATGAAATACATGCTTTTGGCCACAACACACGCATGTATCATCGATCGTTATTGCTATAATTGCATAATAACGTGTAATCTTGTAATGATAACACCGTTTTTGTAACCAAAATTAATAATTTTCATTTTCGGAAATACGAACCTTATTTTATTTTTGGATTAACGAACCTTATTTCGTTTTCGGATTGACGAACCTTCAGAATTACGATCCTTATTTCGTTTTTGGATTAACGAACCTTATTTCGTTTTCGGATTAACGAACCTTATTTCGTTTTCGGATTAAAGAAACTTATTTCGTTTTCGGATTGACAAACCTTCTGAATTACGAACCTCATTTTGTTATTGGATTAACGAACCTTCGGAATTACGAACCTTATTTCGTTTTCGGATTAAAAAACCTTCGGAATTACGAACCTTATTTCGTTTTCGGATTGACGAACCTTCAGAATTACGAACCTCATTTCGTTTTCGGATTAACGAACCTTCGGAATTACGAACCTTATTTCGTTTTCGGATTAACGAACCTTATTTCGTTTTCGGATTAACGAACCTTATTTCGTTTTCGGATTAACGAACCTTATTTCGTTTTCGGATTGACAAACCTTCGGAATTACGAACCTCATTTTGTTATTGGATTAAAGAACCTTCGGAATTACGAACCTTATTTCGTTTTCGGATTGACGAATTACGAACCTTCGGAAATACGAACCTTCGGAATAATTAATAGCTCTATGGGATAACCGAACCTTTGGAATTACGAAGCTTCGGAATTACGAATGAATGCGGAAAGGATCACGTCAACCGCTGAGAGCCTGCTCAATCCAGCTCCAGAACAGCAAGAAGTTTAAGAAAAAATAATGGGGAAAATTTACGCTATCATGCGCATTCAGTTTCCCTCTCATAAGCAGTCAGACTTATTTTCCTTGGATTAGCGAAACGGGACTTTCTCCAAAAACGACGAGAATTGCTTCTGCCCACAATCGCTTCTATCCCTTCCATCAAACATGAGATCGCGCCACCAATAACAAATCTGACAAATCAAGTTCCCATCATCAAAACAGATGGCAACTTTTCGTTCGCTCTCAGTGTCCAAAAATATTAAATTTATGATGTCACCTCTTTATTCCTTCGCATAGTGCATAAAACAAGATAGAACAAGATAAACTAAGTACAAAAATGTCTACTCTTGGTTGTTTTACTGTTTTACCACATGTAACCATGCGGTGCTCATTCTGTTTTAAACAGGAGGGGGTGGGCTCATTTGCCCAGTCGTGCATTTTAAGTTCATAGGCTTCCAGTCAGAAAAAAGAGGTGAATTTTAATACAATACCGGCATGTACAATAAACACTGACAAAATAAAAAAAAATACATAAAAAAATGTATATATACTCATTACAGGGTGTATACGCACTCGCCTTTTTAAAGCGGCGATGCTGCCTTCAAATTTTATTTCAGGTGCTGCTACGTTTGTACTCCTCCTGGCCATGTCCATTTGGCTACAAGAGATTTTCCATGCTCAAAATATGTGCTGAGGAATATACCATACAAAAAAAAAACAATCCATTTGACACATTTGTATAAATCTAACTGAGGGTCTTATTTACACCGGAGCCTCAATTACCCTTCTATGATTTCAATAATTACCTTTTGTCAAAAATTGATTACATGCAGCATTTGCTAGTAGGTCCATGCATGCAGTAACGTCAGTATACCCTGGGAGGAACTTCCCACAAGACCGAGTGTCCACGACCTTCCCCACTGACTTCACAAGTATAGCAGACCTTCTTACACGGAATGAAACACAGTTACCCATACAATTCTTATCTCTGTGATAAAAACCATCAAGGAAACAAATGTCATTTTATTTTCGGAAATACGAACCTTTTAGATTAACGAACCTTATTTCTTATTCAGATTTACGAACCTTCGGAATTGCGAACCTCATTTCCTTTTCGGATTAACGAACCCTCGGAATTACGAACCTCATTTTGCTTTCGGACTAACGAACCTTCGGAATTACGAACCCTATTCTGTTTTCGGATTAAGGAACCTTCGGAATTACGAACCTTCGGAATAACCGAACCTTCGGAATAACGAAGCTTCGGAATTACGAATGTATGCGGAATTGTGCAACTCGTAAAATGGGCGATCATGACTTCTTCTTTTTCCGGGAGGGGGGGGGGGAGTGAAATCTTGTCCAACTAGCTTTTTTTGCGAATTCGTAACCAGTAAAAATCCGACTCTACATCCGTGCATGATGGTTTTCTTTTAGACAATATAATTGTTCCTTTCAAAGATTTTGTGATAAAGTCAGTACCGACGACTGATTTTTATCAATTTTTCGGACTATTTGAAGTTTCACTAATTTTGTATAGTAGTTATATCTCATGCTGAAATATACACCAAAAACATTTGATTTGATTTTCTTCTCTGACGCTCTCAGCGAATTTCTTCCAAATAATAAGTTGGTTATTTCGGATCGATTTTCGCCAATTTACATATACAATGTATAGCTTTCCACGTTCAATAAAAATCTATCATTGATTTCAGGCGACTTGTTACTTTGGGATAATAGGTCACGTCAAGACGCGCCGAAGACTTCCAAGAGAGCTCTTATTTTCTTATCTTTTTACGAAGAAAGTAAACCACCGAAGTACATGAGATTACGACTATATTACCATTGAAGGAATTATTGTTCTACTGTGTTAAGATCTTTTTGGAATATTCAACGATTCAACAGATATTTGAGGATTCTTTTCTAGCTAGAAGAGTACACGCAATGTATGCCCAATCTGCCACACCCAACCGGGACGCTTACGTACCCAATGGGCCGAAACCCGTCTTCATCCAAGCCCGTGACATCCCGGCTAACAACAACATGCCTACAGGTGAGGAATTCTATCATGCCTTGTCTAAGTCTGTTGCTAGTAACGCAATTTTGGGGATACAACGAATAGGATCGTTATGGAGAATCTACCTTGGTACGCAGGAAGACAGGGTTAAGCTCATCACCAGTGGTCTGCAAATGAGGCAAACAATTCTACCAGTGTACGATACGAACCCATTCACGAAAATAAATAATGAGGAGCTAACTAGGGTAACGATCAAGGATATTCCCTTATCTGTCGGGGATGACCTCGTGAAATTATCCCTTGAAAAATTGAAATGTAACGTAAAGAGTCAAGTGATCAGACAGAAGTTACGAGTAAATGGGCAACTCGTTAACTGTTTGAATGGAGACCGTGTATGCTATATAGAGCCACCATCACAACCTCTGCCGAGAATGATCAACGTCGCAAATATATTTCGGGGCAGAGCTTTCCACGCCGGTCAGCCTGAGCAAACAAAGAAATGTTCAAAATGCCTGGAAAACGGCCACCACTCATCGCATTGCGCAAATGATATCAAGTGTAGAATCTGCAAACAACCTGGGCATAAAAGCACTAGCTGTCACACCGTCGATGCTAACAACGAAGCTACATCAAACGATGCTCAGACCAACACAAGAGATCAACCACTCATCGACCACCTTTCAACACAACCAACCACTTCAAGCAATCATCAACACGTAAGCACATCAACAGAGCGCGCAACACAAAACGAAACGGATGAGCGGGAAATCCCCGGGACACCAGCGGTGATGACTCATCGTAGCGATGACGCAACTATTGTTCGACCGAAGACTACTCGCCAACCGATTCTGTCACAATTTCTACGTCCAAAATCAACGTCCCCATCAAGCTCCGACTACGCCACTGATGACTCCAGCACACTCTCGTCAGGTCAGAATACCCAGGAAGAACGGATAGCTTCTCCACAAAAATGCACACCCCAGCAGAAAGTTCAAAAGAGGAAATCGGAAAGAAAAAAAGTGACCAAAGCAAAGTGAGTAAACTGAAACTCAGATCACCAAACACGGACATGGAAAAAAATATATTTCCTCGGTGCGAGTGAACGAAAACAAAATATTTCTTTTTTATCCCTCAATGTAAGAGGGATCAGAAATAAACTGAAACGAAGCAAAATTATGTCGTGGATAATTAAACAGAAAACAGATGTAATAATGTTACAAGAAACTTTTTTGACTTTTGAAATGGAATCAATAGTGAGTCGAGAATTAGATTACCAATGTTTCTTCAATCATGGCACAAACCACTCTAAAGGTGTGGCTATTTTTGTGCGTAAATGTTATTTTGAACAGATCGAAAGGTTTTTACACCTTGATGGTCGTGTTCTTGCGATAAGATTGAAAGATGATAAAAACTCTTATCTTGTTATAAATGTCTACGCACCAACAAAAACTAATGAAAAGGAAATCTTTTATAGTAACTTAGCAAAATGGCTACGTAAAGTTAAACAAGTTAACGATTCATTAGTGTTAGGCGGGGATTGGAACTGCGTTCAAAATGTCCAACTGGATACGCGAGGTGTGTCTTATGCTTATAAAGAAAATAATATGTTTAAGAAACTAATTAAACATTTCCAGCTGATTGATGTTTGGAGGAAAATGTTTCCTTTCAAAAAGCAATTCACCTGGCGTCAATTGTCATTAAATATATTTTCCCGTCTTGACTATTGGCTGTTAATAGATTCTTTATGGTGCTGTGTGCAAACGGTTGAAATTAAACCTGCTCCAAATTGTGATCATTGTGCAATTACTTTAAAATTGACAACTAATAGTCCTAGAAAAGGATGTGGCTTATGGAAAATGAATAATTCGTTATTAAAAGACGATTATTATACGAAAAATGTGAAAAGTTTGATTAAAAAATTTATATTGGAAAATGTAATTATGAATCCTCAAATGAAATGGGATATGTGTAAAATAAAAATTAAAGAATACACAATCAAGTATTCGAAACAAAAACAGAAAGAAAATAATGAAACTTTTAAACAATTACAATCTGAATTCGATTTAATGAGTTATTGGACTGATGAAGACCCATCTAATGAAAATAAAGCTGAATTAGAACGAACAAAAATTCAACTAGACCAATGGTTAACATATAAATGCAAAGGAGCTTTCATCAGATCCAGACAAAAGTGGATGGAGCATGGTGAAAAGTCAACCAAATATTTTTTTGAAAGTGAAAAGAGAAACGGAAAGAGAAAAGAAATTAATTCTATTAAAAAGAATGGAAGGGTTGTTACAAACCAGGAATCTGTTCTTGGAGAAATATTTCAATATTATAAACGTTTGTACTCTAAAACAATCAATGAAGTTGAATCGTCTGATATTGATGACTATTTAGATTCAACTATATTACCTACGTTAACAGAACAAGAAGCATTGTCATGCGAAGGTATACTTACTGAAGAAGAATGTCGTAATGCTTTATTTTCTATGAAAAACAATAAGTCGCCAGGTAGTGACGGTTTATCTGTTGAATTTTTAAAGTATTTTTGGGACGATGTTAAATCCCTTATAATAGATAGTGTTAATGAAGGTTTTATTAAAAAACAGTTATCAGAAACTCAGAAATTAGCTATTTTAACTTTGCTTTACAAGAAAGGTGATAAACAATGTCTAGATAACTGGAGACCAATATCATTGCTCAACACTGATTATAAGATTGCAGCAAAAGTATTGTGTACAAGATTAAGAGGTGTTATAGATAAATTGATTTCTTTTGATCAATCAGGTTATTTAAAACAGCATTCTTCTATGCAAAATCTACGTTTGGTTAAAGATATTATTGAATATTGTGAATATAATAATCACCCAGGCATTTTTCTTTTTCTTGATTTTCGAAAAGCTTTCGATACGGTTACCCATCAGTTCTTATTTCAAATATTATACAAACTTAAATTCAAAGAATCTTTTATTTCATGGATTAAGGTCCTCTACGCAAATGTTGGAGGGAGTGTCATGAATAATGGTTGGATTTCGAAAAAAAATGAAATAAAAAGAGGAATTAGACAGGGTTGCCCTCTGTCGGCTCTATTGTTTATTCTTGTGGTTGAAATTATGGCATTAAAGATACAGCAGAATATTGATATCAGTGGTATTACTGTAGTATCTACTGAAACTGGTATTTCAAAAGAATTTAAGATATCACAACTTGCAGATGACACTGTTCTCTTTTTAAACAACATTCAATCTGCCAACTTATGTCTTGGAGAAGTAAAACGTTTTGGTTTATTTGCTGGGCCAAGCCTAAATGTGATGAAAACAAATGCTGTCACTATGCAACAGCAACACGCATTCATTGAAGGTATTAAATGGAATGATGAACCTGTCAAGTACTTAGGAATGTATCTAACAAGTGATAAAAAAGAGTCTGAACGACTGAACTGGTTTATGAAACTTCAAAAAGTTAAATCAATATTAATTTTTTGGAAAATGAGAAATTTAACTTACTATGGTAAAGTTTTGATTCTTAAATCATTAGTAATTTCTCAATTTGTTTATGTTGCCTCTGTGTTACCCATCCCCCAGAAGCTAATTGTTGATCTCAATAAACTGATGTATAATTTTTTATGGAATTCAAAACGAGAAAAAGTCAAGAGAGCAGTCTTGATTAATGATATTATAAGAGGAGGACTGCGAATGATAGATCTGAAATCTAAATTCCAATCCTTACATTTATCATGGTTTAGTAGATTCTTTGAAAATGATAATGATGTACCGTGGAAGTTTATGTTTAGATATTGGATTGAAAAAATTTGTCCTTTTTTATTAATTTTGAAAACAAATTGTTTCAGTAAAGATATGTTGAAGTTGTGCGTAAAACAAAAGGTACCCGACTTTTATATAGACTGTCTCATAACTTGGAGTGAACTTAAGTATATTCAGTTTCCAGATATTGTTAATGTTAAAAATCAAGTTTTGTGGTATAATAGTAATATCACACATGATAGAAAACCCTTATTTTTTAAAAAATGGTTTGAAAAAGGCATTATAACGATTAATGACATTGTAGAAAATGGACGATTTCTACCAAGAGAACATATTTGTCGAGTGCTTGGCTTAAATTCTTTGTTAATTGACTTTATGTATTCGAAACTGAAAAATGCGATACCAAAAATTTGGATCGAAAGAATTCTAGACATAAATTATGCAGATAACGATGAAACAAATTCACAATACGGAAGCGACGTATTCGAAATTAGAACGCTTGATTTTATTAGACTTCGATCAATGAAGTCTCGCAATTTTTATAGTTTATTGTGTGAATTTAAGAAAAGAGAACCGGCTGCTTTAGCATTCTGGGAGGGTAAATTGAACCTTGCAATTGATTTTGACTGGAAAGACACATTGAAATTTAAGTTTAAGACGTTGAAAACGATAAAATAAAGCAACTCAACTTCAAAACTCTTCACAGGATTTTACCGTTTAGATACAACTTGTGGAGGTGGAAAATTGTAACAGACAACTTATGTATTTTCTGTAAAACAACAGAATCTTTTGTTCATGTTGTTTTAGAGTGCCCAAGCCTAAAGCTTTTCTGGAAACGTATTGTGGATTTGATTAATTTAATGTTTAAAGAAAAAATTATATTAAACGAAAAATTATTAATAGTTGGTTTTGATTTCACACATGAAAAGGCAACAGATATAAATATAGTCCTTGTGTATGCTCAATATGCAATCTATTTGATGTATATGATTAATTATTTTCAAGGTAAACCATACAACAGTTATTCTATATGGCATGTGTTTAAATATGAAATTCTTTTAGACGACATCTCGGATGTTGTCTCTAAGACCCTGGATGGGCCTGGATGTTAATACATGTTAACTTGGCAATTGAATGAATAAAAAACCTCTGACACGAGGAAAAGAAAAAAAAATAATAGGTCACGTCGATGTTTTTTTATCCTAAGAATTACGTTGATCGTTATCGATTTAAATCTGAGTCTCGAATACAGTTTTTGAAAAGGTAATGCAAGAATTGTGGTTTTGTTGAATATTTTCCATTGTCAATTTTCCACCTCATGTTCCTGTGTTATGTTTTTTTTCGTGTTATTTATTATTATTATTTGCCTTATTAGTTATCTTCATGTTTTCCTTTAGTTATATTCCAATATTCCTAGTATCTATTTTTTGAGGGGTCCACATTCTACAAGCTTTGCTTTTCAGTGGACCCCGCCATTTTTTTATGATATATATAATTATATTGATTTTATGATATTTAATGATATTGATTATATTGATTTAAACTTGACATGTATGTTAATGCCTATTTAAATCACTTGTCGAACATGTTTATTATTTTTTTCAAAGAAAGATTGCACTTCAAAATGAAGGTTATTTTGGTAACGGGTTTTTTTTGTTTTGTCACATCTGCAGGAACTCCAGAGGGTGCTGTCTATGGAGAATAATACACGCAGCACCCCCCCCCCCCCGGGAAATCTTGCGGGTGCTTCAGCCCCCGCTTCTTAGTGCCATGGCCTCCTCCATAGTATGTAGATGCTACCTTTAAAAAGTGCCCTTTTCCAGATGAGGGCTTGATTTCAACAATATTTTATATATATTGTCAAAACAAAATAAAGGGTTGGGCAACTTCTAAAGGCCACCGTCATGTAAAGAGCTTGTTTTATGCGATATAAAACAATGCCTTCTTTGTTTGTTTTTTCAAGAGGAAAACCTAAATAGGCTTTACTGTGTGTAGTAGAAATGTATCTTTCTTCCGATTGGGCTCTAAAAACATTTAAATTTAATCAATAAGGGGATTTGAGTATTTTAGAGCTTACGTGTGACTGTTCTTCAATGTTCCACAGCTCTTCTACGTGTCAATTGTCGAATATTCTCTTCTCAATCTATTCCAAGATATCAATGCAAACAAAAGTAATGTTTTAAGAGTTCTAAAGACAATCAACTATTTTTGAATATATAAAAGCAAAAGGGGGAAAGGGTGTCCTAGGCATGCTCCTGTTGGGTTATAGCCTTTACTGTGCTGGAGCATTATTACAAACGGCAGAGCAATAATGATAATAATTATAAAAATATTAATAATAATAATAATCTTAATAATATCAATAGTGATGAATGTATATATAATAATATAGAGATAAAAAAAATGAGTTATTATAACAAAATACGCAATTTACCTTGCCGATGGCTTTTGTCAATAATTATTATTCTTTTTAAAGTAAGTTGGGTCGGCCTTTTTATAAGGATATTCTTTTCCTTTTTGGCTGCTTCCCTCCCAATGCTTTTTTTATGTCGTTGTTGATATGTAAACTTTGTTCCTATGTATTTTACCACATTTGTGTTCATTTTTATGCAGAGAGCAAAATAAACTTGAATTGAATTAAAACATGATATTTTGCATTTTGTGTCGAAATATGGAGAGGGATAGGCTAAATTCGGAGGGCTCCCGTGGGCTTGAATAAACAACAACAACAACAAAAAACTTTCTTCAGGAATCATTTTAACTGATGTCACATACACTGTAAATACTGTGGTGTTAAAACTGACACCAATTGGTATTTATAGAGGACCACACCATGAGGCGTTAAAATTACAACCTAGAGATTGAACATAACACAAAAGAGTGTAAATGTAACAACCAAAGGTGTTGTAATAACACCTATAGTTGTAAGACTAATACCACCAATTTAACACCGGTGTAAAAGAACTGATGTGGTCCTCTATGTACACCGGTTAACACCACAGTTTTTTGTTGTGTACATCTGTCTTTTCCAAGTCAATAATACAAGTCAAACTGGTTTTGTAAAGTAGCGGGAATGCCGGGGAGAATGCAAATTTGCCACTTCGGGGTATCCAAAATATATATATTTTAATAAAGTTAAAATATGGATTGAGGTAGGGTACAGTCGTCATGATTCATGTGCCAGAGCTTCATTAAAGCAGTAACCTGCAAAGCAATTTCTTCTGTAAATTTTCCAAGAGAAACAAATTAGAAACAAATCAAACAAATAGTGTTTTACCGATACCGAAATGCATTTTGCCCGTATATATCATTCATTATGGTGTGGCAGACACACCAGCAAAAGCGATACGATAAGCCGATGGAAGCTATTGTGTTGAGATTGTGTTATCTCGAATGACGTACCACTGGTCGCTTTATCGTCCGATTCGTGAGTGTGACTGTGACATGGAGGTTGTTTTGGTCTCGATTTTTGCGCAATATCACGTCTTACATTTTGACATATTTGCCCTCTTTCTAAGCAAATTAAGACACTAATACTGTCATGAAGCATATCACTGTTTTCGCTAATATATTGTCTTTCATGGAGGGCGTTGACATTGTGTATTAATTGCTGCTATTTATAAAACAGTTTAGCACTCTGTTTAAAACTCTGTTTTAAATGATAATTTGCATAATTTACGTAAATTAGCTAATAATAAACAAGGATATCCCAATCATTTTATGACAATTTTCTTCCCTTTCTTACCCTAAGTCTTTATTTCCAATTTTAGGGCAGTTCTGGTGAAAACATATATTCTTAAATACTTGTTTTCACTAGATCGACATAATATGCAAATTTATGCAAATTACTTGCTTATTTGCATAGATACAGCGTGTCTCTTTGGATGAATCTTTTTCTTTTGACTCAAGGAACATTTGTGCCAAGTGGGGCATTTGTACTAAAAAATGCAGCGTTCAACCTCTTAACAAATCTACTATATTGTGGTGTCGGGTTATTTAAAGACATGTACATAAATGAAGCAATTTTTATAATTATTTCTTTTTCGGACAAATCAGGTGATATGGAAGGCACAACATCCGGGGATTCAACAACTGAAAGCTTCGCAACAACTAAAATGCCTACTTTCGCAGGTTTGTTAATGTTTCTCCTTTTTCTCTTTCTTTATATTAATCTTTATCTCTATTTCTCTCCTCGCTCTGTACCGCTCGGATACTCTCTAGGTCAAAGGCTATTGCTGTTTACCCATCCATCCACCTGTCTGTCTATCTATACATGTAGATTTATCAACTCATAAATGTGTTGTTGTTTGAATGAGTTTTGTGCTGCTACATATAAAAAAATGCCGAAAGTTTTGAACGAAAAGAGATTTTGAGATGTAATATTTCGTAGATTTTTTTAACACTCATTATACAACTCTTTTGAAAATAATGAGAATGGAATGTTGGATCATGCATGAGTATAAATCAAAGATTAAATAAAAAATCACAATTTTTGAAAGTCACAAAGAGTCGTTTTTCAGATTGTGTAAGTACAGGGTTAGGCGAAGGTTGTTTTTTGTGTGTGTACATTTTATAATACTTATGATGTTTCACTATCCATTCAACACAAAAGTTTGATAACGTATGCTCATGGTTGAGTGAACCCAAAACGTTGTTACATATCATCATATAGGTTTATGACAGTACCCTCTGTAACATAAAACACGTGTCAAAAATTATAATTGTAAGTGGCTCCCCTCTCCCAATTGATCAGTTCCCCTCCTCATTTTCAAATACTGTATCCATCACTGATTAGTCCATAAATTTATCTGATCCTGAGAAATTGTTAGGAAAAGGATGACTTTATACAACATAAATATTATTCATTCATAAATAGTTTGCAAGTTTGGTTGCTCAACCAATAAGTGTAAAAAAATCGGAAAGTATGTTTGTCGATAAAATGATGGATGATAAAAAACAG
The DNA here is from genome assembly GCF_018143015.1 of Lytechinus variegatus. Classification (NCBI taxonomy): domain Eukaryota; kingdom Metazoa; phylum Echinodermata; class Echinoidea; order Temnopleuroida; family Toxopneustidae; genus Lytechinus; species Lytechinus variegatus. The sequence continues at coordinate 32,510,938 of NC_054748.1, forward strand.
CAATTAAGTCACATTTAAAACAGAGTGCCCCCCCCATTGTTCATATCATGACCCCTCAAAATGAGTCTGTGACTTTGAAAATGCCATTCCCCCTTCTTAAAAATCAAATAAAAAAACGCGAGACAGTTTGTGACACATATCAAAGGTAAGCAATTGCATTTTTCCAAAAACGTAAAAAATATATTCACATTTCACATGTTCATTCATGTGTGAAAGCTTAATAAAACGCCTTAGAATCACAGACGCCTGTTAATTGGTCATGAGCATAACAGAAAAGAAAGTTGAGATAGTTTCAGTTCCCAAAATGAAACAATACATTTGAAAATCATATATTTTTGGTTTTCACTGAATGTTCATTGAATTGTGAAATTATTAATATTTTTTTAATACTCTTTCCAAAATATAAATGTCATAACTGATGATTCTTATAGCTTGAGGTGTAGATAAAATTCAATGCTACTACTTTCTCTATTAATTTTTATACTTTTAATGGTACTATAGGTTTTCCCGCCCAATTTCGTCAAAATTTCAACCGATTTAATGATGTAATAATTCAATTTTCAACTGATTTGAAATGACCTATGAGATCAACATTTGAATAGCCAAATACTTAATTCAATTTAATTATATTGGTACGCGATTTCACGGTTATCCCATTCAAACAGGAATAAAGAACGATCAAATTAAAATAGCTGAAGAAGTGTTTTCAAATTCGCACCGTTACCCTCCTTGCGAACGTTTAGGTTTTCAAATTCATTAATATGCAATCACTCATAGGATATGGACAGTGTTTTTCGTAGTTGTTTTTTTTTATACTTGCCGGCTGCCCTTAAGAGGCTCAATTGTTTGTTTTTGCTTTTTTCGTTGACGAAATACCCTTAGTCTTTGGTTAAAAACCTTCTTTTTTTGCTCGTCAAATATTATTGTGCCCCTCCCTTTTGGGAAATCCTGAATCCGCCCCTGTATCCACTCATCAAATATCGTTTACAACCATATCCTATAATGGGATAAAATAATTTTAACTGAAAAGATCAGAAAAAAAATAGAAAGAAAGTAAAGTTTGGAAAAAAAAATGTATAACGTAATAAAAATTGAAGACAGAAACATGATATCTTGATTTGGACGTTTAAAGTGCAAATATGTGTTCCGATAAATGAAACTGAAAATGGCATTTTAGGCGGAATTAAACGGTCATTTCGTCGTCGCGAAATTAAATGACAAATTTGAGCCATTAATTTGAACGAATTTCTTTCTAAATTTAATTTCTACAAAATTCAAAGGAATGATATAGAACCGAATTGAATGCTGAATAAATGAAAATGAACCATGTGTGCAGAGGATTGACAAAATATTTCGAATTTAAACGTCCTGTCATTAATTTAAATGCAGCTCTGATGAAACTGGAAAACCTATATTACCCTCATTACTATAACTTACTTTTTTTCTTCTAGTACTACCAATGATTGATTTAGGTTTTAGTGAATGTGCATTGTGGAGCGATGAATGTGACGTCAATGCACGATGTGAAGACAACACTTTTAGCTATACGTGTATTTGCAATGACGGATATGAAGGCAGTGGAACAATCTGTTCTGGTAAATACATTTGTTACTGATATCTATTCATTCTACTTGTCATCAGACAGTTTCGCTCCGCGACGCACGACTGCTTTAAGAACACAGTAAATATATTATTTTTTTATGTCAAATGACAATGAACAGCTGCGAGTACTTTGTCGATAATTGGTGAACCCGAAAAGCAGTTTCTTCCTAGATATCGGAACTGACAACAAAATCCCTTTGTGTATTTTGTCAAGGATTAAACTGTTGTTTTTATTCAACATTTTTTGACAAAGTTTTGACAAAGACTTATTGGATATTATTTGTCATGGCGGACTTTGGACAATATATTTTCTAGGTTCTTGAATACCGTTTCATCCTGAAGCGAAAAATCCGAATTGATATGATCATGAAGTTAATAACATTAACCGTATCCATCATAGCAATAATTAAAAATCTTCATTTATCATTATCATGATGATTATTAATATGATTTAACATTAATGATAAAAACGATGAAAATTACAATTGATGACATTGGCCAGTGAAGGTCGTATACTGGCGTTCTTCTTCAAGCCAATGTGCTTACGGCTCCCACCGGCATCCAATGATTACTATTTTAACAGCTTTTATTTATTTTGTGTTTTATATGTTTCATTGATGTTCGGAAATAATCAATCACTCCATTTTTTATGTACAGTAATTGATAATGATGAACATAACAGTAACGATATTAGAATGATTCAATATAAACAATACGTATAATGATGAGATAATTACGACACAATAGTACACATGGATAGTATTGTTTGTGTTTTATGGGCTATTGCTCAGATAATTGTACATTATCACAATCATTCAGATATCGACGAATGTACATCGGGCACCCACGTCTGTCATGTCAACGCCGAGTGTGTGAACAACATAGGAAGTTATACGTGTGTATGCCTAGCTGGATATACTGGTAATGGATTTGACTGCGTTGGTAAGAACACGATTTTATTGTATTTCGACCCAAATAATATGCCCTTAATATGATAGCTAATGGTAGCCTTGATAATGTCAAAAATTAATATCAATAGTCATCTTGATAATAATAATAATAGTAATAATATTAATAATGATAATATTACTACCTTGGCTAGCCACTTCCGTTCAGCAACTGCTCTACCAGTGAGCCCTGCATAACATAGTGAACAAATCAGGCTTAAATCAAGAGTGTCAGAAAAATTATTCTTTTATTCAAATCAAGTTTTTGTTGGGGTGGACTTGTCCTTTAAATTTACAGATGCTATCTTTCGGGAAATGAATGACATTACGGCTCTTATTATTCTAGATAGGAGTTTAGCATTTGACAAACACTATCTTAATTGAAAGGCTGAACTCATTAGGTATCAAGTGGACTTCCCTTCCTTAGTTCATATCCTATCTATCAGAACGATCTCAATATGTTAGAATCGGTAGTTCTATCACAGGTTTAACTACCATTGATGTACCCCAGGGCTCCGCAGAACGTCCACTGCAGCTCTATTCCCTCTATAGGCAACTAATTTAAAGATTTCTGCCTATATGAGACAGAAAATCGTGTACAACTCTTGAACACACACACAGGTCACGGAGTGACCCTGAGTGCAAACAGCTGCCTGTGTTACAATTTGGGGAGTGATACATTTTTCCATTAGGGGTGATCGAACTCACTGGAGGGACTTACTTCACTTAAAGTAAGAAATGCTAACTACAGTACTTATTTTGAATGCTGTGATGAAAATTATATAAGTTTCACATTCATTTGAACGAGAAGACAAGATTATTGTATATATGCAGTGCATTATGCCGAGTGACGTCACCGATAGAGACCTCAAATGCTAGGAGTACCGATTCGACAACTAACTTCATCTAAAAACCACGTATTGAAGATAACATCCAATGGGGAAATGGCTTTCATTTTCATGAAATAAAAATTCCATTCTTCAATAAATCGTTCCACCCGTCGTTAACTGCCCATTCATTCTCGAGCAATGGGGAAATGAATACAGAGCGTCTCGAATTTTATGTGAAAAAGGGTGCATTTTCCATAGAACTTCTGCCAAAAAGCAATGCGTAAGGGAAAGATTAGCCCCAAAATACGAATAGCTGAGTTAATCAAATCGGATGAATCATGAAAATCAGTGAAATGTAGTTTCTTCTGTCCTCATTACTGAACGCCCCGACTTGATACGATTAATTTTCCCCCTCTCCATCAACTTTTAAGAAAAAGGGTGTATATTTTCGTCGAAATTCCATGCGTTATATCGACGGACGCCCGTGCGTACGAGCAGGAGGAAGCCAAATGTCTCGTATGTTTTTTTGCAACAATATATTGTTTTCGTAAACATGGCATAAATCCCATTGTTATGCCGATGACATACAACTCTATTTGTCTTTTCGACCTTCAATGTCGTCACTGACCTCAGCTATCACAAAACCCGAAACATGCCTTTGATACCTTGAATCATGGCTTGTATCTTATTGCCTGAACCTGAATGATAATAAATCAGAATTCTTAATTCTGATTTATCCTACAGAGAGAAAGTAGATACCATGCGTCGAGCCCGCGAGACCCTGAAAGATGAAAGACACTTCATCACAGATGAGCTCACGCCAACAGATCTAGAAGGAAAAAAAGGAATGGATCAAGCAAGTCCAAGAAATGTACAACAAAGGAACGAAGTTAAAGGGGAATCCAACCCAAATAAAAACTTGTTTTAATAAAAAAAATAAAAATCAAACAAGTTGATAGGTGAAGGTTTGAACAATATTGGACAAACAACAAGAAAGTTATGAATTTTTAAAAGTTGTAAATATTGGTGATCACTTTACCCATGGAGACTTCAAATTGGCCGCATATGTGATGTCATAGTGATGTAAGGCAAGGACTACTCTTCCATGGACTCCAATACATATTATGGCTAAAATGTCATTTTCCCCAAAAGTTTTATTTCAGATTATATTTTTCTTTGATGAGGCCATAAAAGGATATACTACCTGGGTTATATTTAGATTACTGCCCCAGGGGAATGGGTACTTAGGAGAAAACCACAAATCCCTGATAATAAAGTACATGGCCTATGGGAAAGTTGTCCTTGCCCCTTGTCATAATTTAATTACCCAGTTGCCAATTTGGAATCTACATAATATTAGTGATTTCAATTTTAAAGCAGCTATAACTTTTTTACTGCTTGGCCGATTTCTTTCAAACTTTCACCATTCTGTTTAATTTATTTTTCTCCTTCCCAACACAACTGTTTAAGGCCAAGGCTGGATTCCCCTTTAAGATTCTACCCCCCGGAAGTGGGGACAGGCCGGAGGAATTCCCTTTAACTTTCAGTGAGTAATGTTCCACATAATGATAAACATTAAACTCTGGCCAAAGTCACTCATCAAGCAACGAGGTTATAGCCAATAGAACAATAATTATTTCTCACACCTCCATCAAAACGAGGATAATATTTCTAAAAGCATTCTTGAGCAAATACTTGATGCATTCTTGAAATATAATCTCAACAAAATATGCTATTATAGTTCTTGTACTTTAAAGAGTACTTTTTGATGATGGTTTCTTTTAAGGTTCCGACCACCAGATATACACTCTAGACTTGGTAAATGCACATGTCATATGCACGTTGATAATAAAGTGCTCGTTAAAATGATTATAACTAGACTCTAGTAGTAGTACAGGTATAGATTCCATCATTTCTTGAAATGAAGAAAATATTCGAACATAAGAGAACAAATTCTAAAGATACTTACATTTTCAATGATCATACACAAAATGTATGTTTGCATTTTGTTTTAAACTTCATATCAGCTTGAATCTGACCCCTTTTCTACTTTCGTCTTGAACGATATTATGGAAACATTGAACTTGTACTTGTTGATTCCCTTCCTCCGAATTGCAGTTATCTTTGTTCAGAACCGAATAGAAAATGCTCACATCTCCCTTAAATCAAGAATTCATTTTTTAAAGAGCATCCCTGAGCAGACAAATCTCATTTTTTGGGGGTATGTTAAGGAGAATTGTTTCATTAAAAAGTTCCGACCATTAAATATAGATCATACACTGTAAATGCATATGCCATATGCATGCCTGATGATAGGAAATGACCAAACAGTCTTTTGTTGCAAATTAATCACAGCAACAAGAATAAATTAAAACTGATTGTTTCTTCATGATATGGATTTTTATTACACAGAACAACGTATAATACTTGTCATTCTAGCACTAATCAATATTCATTACAAAATCACTCAACTGTTACTTTTTTTCTGGATGTACCTACAAGTTGAGTAACAACAACGACAGCAAAAAACAACCATTGAATACATTTGTCAACTATATTTCCTGTTATCACTTCGCCAATAATTGGTTATTATATAATAACTTTTATAATAGCATCTACGTAAAATGTGTAGTTTTTGTCCCTTGAAGGAATAATTCATATCATTTTGTGCAAATTAAATAAAATTCATCTCTTTACTGAAAGTGCTATGTTTAATTATCATTCAATAGGTAGTGCATTGTTTATTGTTTAATTATTCAAAAGCTTTATTTTACATTCAATCTTTTACTCATACCGATTATCTTGAAATGACATCTTTAACGTAGCTCTTACACAGTCTTCTGTTGTAAAAGTCCAGATGCTGTCAAGAAGGTAATATTCGTACCTATTAAAACTTCGGAGTACCTGTCTTCTCTATAACAATCAGTTAGAATAACGACTTCATAAATCCTTAATATACATCATAGCAAAAGATACATATTTAAAAATGTATTTCCTACATGAAAATAATATACAGGACCTTGTCCGCTCGATCAATGTATGCATTACTTGACCAGTAGTTCTGTACATAAACAGAGGTCAACGAAAAATATGAAATATTAAGATACTGATATTAAAAAGAATACAGAAATTATAGCTAAATAATCGGAGTAATAATACTCTAGTGATCAGTCCACAATCTTTTAGCAATCTTAAGCTGATGTACACGTAGCAACACTTATTGTATATGCGTTGTATACTCTGTAGGTTATCATCTACATCATGTAGTGATACAATTAGGTTTTAAATCTCTCTTTGATATGATCGTCGAAATGAACTGAACTGTTCATAGTTCCGTGACAGTCATGAAGATATAATTTTGATATTGTTCATTCATGAAACAAATATTATAACCGTTATTACGTATTGGCAAACAATAGATGTTCGTAATGATACACACATTGTAATCAGCCCAAAGTCTTATTTGTTTCAGTTTTCTTTATCAATTTCCTAATAAATCCGTGAATGACCAATGCACTGAAATCTATATTTGGAAGAATGTCTATAAAACTCCGCCTTTTCCAGTCGTGTAAAGTATAAAATTGGATAAAAGATTGAGAAAATCATAATCCATATCCTTTGGTTTGAGTAAATACATACTAAAGCATTTGATGTAAAAGTAGAAAGTACTATCATGAACAATGTGTGTATTACCATTTTTTTTAATTAACATAAATTTATTATGTATAAGCCAGTGAATATAAGATGTTTTAACTACTGATACTGAGAACAGATCATCGAAACTACCATAATGTTTGAAAAATTGTATCATTTCCTTCCAACGGTCGTTGTAGATATCATAGAATATTACATAGTCTAGATAAATGGCATAACTGAGTACAAAGTCGATATTTATATTATTAATACGACTCTTTTACAGAAGTGGTTAGAATTACTTGAAAACTAAATCATTGATAAGAACGTTATTCATCTTTCACTCTTTTGTCTTCATTGGAAATGATACAGCGCTCGATTTCCAAATGTATATGTATATATATAAATGTGAAACTATGTACCTTATAATATCATTCTACACAAAAGCATGAATAAAACCAGGTAAACACTATTTTGAATAAATCGTTTTCCGAAGAGAATAAGACATCCTTTCTCAAAAGAGCTCTATTATGTGTGCATGATTATACCGCTGTTCTTACTATATACTGTAAACATAAATTTATGGCATTCTATTATTCAATACATTTTTATATAACGCTGAAACACAATCTCTCATGTGTGGTCGTTTTGTAAGTTAAATGTAATCTTTGATCGATGAAGTGTTTCCTTAAATGCATGTTATGAGTCTCGATGGTGACTGTCACCTTACAGTGCGTATCAGAAAAAACGGGACAGTTTTGAAGTCTATGAAAAATTCGTTCAAATCATTATATCTACATTTTGATGTTAATAGATGCTCTAAGATCTTATCTTTGAACTGCCATTAAACAAAATTGTTCATGCTTGAGCGAACACGGGACGTTTTTGTCTGGGGTTCAAAAAGAGGCTTGCGCCAAAATCGCAGAAATTAGAAAATTTGATGATTAGGCTTTTGGCTTATCAGCAGACTTGCTCTTAATCTTTTCATTATCTTTGCTATAATTTTCGAATTATTCTGTCAAATTTAATTTACAAATTTATTTATTTACCTGAATTATATTGTTTTTCATTTAAACTTCTTTTACCCTTGAATTTTCCTTCATAAGTAAGAAAAGAAGAGACTTTTTGTCAACCCAAGTAAGAAGATTTGCATTGTTAATTGGGAAAATTTGTAATTATTCAAATCCTTTTATTATGTGAAACAAGATATGTTATGGTACCTCTAATAATTATTTGGTGAAAAAATTATGCTTTGGTACCTATAAAAAACATGAATCCTATTTTCAAGGGGTTATTGAATCCTTCACCAAGTTTAATTATGTGCTTGACAGGACAAACAGGAAAGGATTCATGTCTTTCAACGGCAATGGTGTATTGAGTCAATTTTAAAGGAGCAAGATATGGCAGATCGGGTAAAATGTATTATAAAGTTGCGAAGCGAGCAAGCAAAAATTTCCACTTTTTTATTAAAATATCCAATCTTGTGATTTTGACATAATATTCAGAAAATGATATCATACTTCACTTTCTATGTTTTCTGTTCTTTTTCTTTCCTTGGTAATAATTTTTTTTTGCCCCCCCCCCCCCCCTTCGGCTAAAAAAAAGAGAGAGGGAAAGAAAGAGAAAAAGAGGGGAAGAGGGGAAAGAAAAGAAGAAAGGAAGAAGGGAAGAAAAAAAGAGAGGAAAAGGGGGGAAAGAAAAAAGGAAAAGAGAGAGAGGAGTGGGGGAAAAGAAGAGGGGAAAAGAGAGAGGAAAAGGGGGAAGGAAGAAGAGGGGGAAGGAAAAGAGAGAGGAAAATGGGAAAGAAAGAGGAGGAAAAAGAGAGAGAAAGGAAAAGGAGAAAAAAAGAGAGAGAGGGGAAGAGGGGAAAGGAAGAGAAGAAAAAGAGAGAGAGGAAAAATAGGAAAGAAAAGGAGGAAGAAAAAAGGAGGAAGAGGGGGGAAGAGAGAGGAAAAGGAGAAAAAAAGGAAAGAGAGGAAGAGGGAAGAAAGAAGAGGAAAAAAGAGAGAGAAGGGGGAAGAAAAGTGGAAAGGAAGACAAGAAAAGGGGAAAGGAAGACAAGAAAAGGGAGGGGAGAGGGGGGAAGAAAAGGAAAAAAAGAGAGAGAGGAAGAGGGAGGAAAGAAAAAAAAGAGAGGGGAAAGAAAAGAAGAAAAAGAAGAGGGGAAAGAAAAAAGGGGAAAAGGAAAGGGAAAAGAAAGAGAAAAAAGAGGATGAGGGGGAAGGAAGAGAAGAAAAGGGAGGGAAGGGGAGGAAAAAGAGGAAGAGGGTGAAAAGAGAGAGGAAGAGGGGAAAAGGAGAAAGAGGAAGAAAGAAGAGAAGAAAAAAGAAAGGGGGAAAGGAGAGAAGAAAAGTGGAGAGGAAGAGGGGAAGGACGAGAAAAAAAAGAGGAAGAGGAGGAAAGAAAATGATCGAACCAAAAGGGCGCTGAAATGATGTTCGAAGGAATGTCCAAATGCTGTTCGAACTGGGGGCAGAATTGATGTTTGAACGGGGGGGGCGAATTGATGCTCGACGTAGGGGCGCCAAATTGATGTTGGAACTACGGGGCGCCAAATTGATACTCGAGCTAGGGGGGGGGGGCGAAATGGTATTCGAACTAGGGGCGCCAAATTGATGTTGGACCTACATGTAGGGGCGCCGAATCGATATTCGAACTAGGAGGGCGCCGAACTGATATTCGAACTAAGAGGGCGACGAAATGATCCTCGAAGTGGGGGCGCCAAATTGATACTCGAACTAGGGAGGGGGGCCGAATCGATGTTCGAGGTAGGGGGCGCCAAATTGATACTCGACCTACATGTAGGGGCGCCAAATTGATGTTGGACCAACATGTAGGGGCGCCGAATTGATATTCGAACTAGGAGGGCGCCGAAATGATGTTCGAAGTGGGGGCGCCAAATTGATACTCGAACTAGGGAGGGGGGCCGAATCGATGTTCGAGGTAGGGGGCGCCAAATTGATACTCAAATAAGGGGGCGCCGAATTGATGTTCAAACTAGGGGGCGCAAAATTGATACTCAAGCTAGGGGGGGGGATGATATTCGAACTAGGGAAGACAAATTGAATTCGAAGGGATGCCAAAATGATGTTCGAACTGGGGGCCAAATTTATGTTCGAACGGGGGGGGGGCGAATTGATGATCGACCTACATGTAGGGGCGCCAAATTGATGTTGGACCTACATGTAGGGGCGCCGAATTGATATTCGAACTAGGAGGGCGCCGAAATGATGTTCAAAATAGGGGCGCCAAATTGATACTCGAACTAGGGAGGGGGCCGAATCGATGTTCGAGGTAGGGGGCGCCAAATTGATACTCAAACTAGGGGGCGCAAAATTGATACTCAAGCTAGGGGGGCGAAATAATATTCGAACTAGGGGGCGAAATGATATTCGAACTAGGGAAGGCAAATTGAGTTCGAAGGGATGCCAAAATGATGTTCGAATTGGGGGCCGAATTTATGTTCGAACGGGGGGGGGGGGCAAATTGATGATCGACCTACATGTAGGGGCGCCGAACTGATATTCGAACTGCCGCCTTGTTGTTGGCTCATTGTTCCATATATTGAAAGTTTGAAATGCCTTGGCCTTGAGGTTTTTAGGCCTTGGGTTTCCATGCCTTGGCCTTGGGGATTGAAGCCTTGGCTTTGAGGATTGAAGCATTGGTCTTGGGTATTAAAGCCTTGGCCTTGGAGGTTTGAGCCTTGACTACAACACTGATGCATATATTGATATATATTATTTACAGAAATTTTGAAGTTTACTTGCACACACTGAGAAATAAATGTTCAGAATTGAACCCCGAAAGGTTGATGCAAAATCAGCACCCTATGGGTTCAAAAATTGAACCCTGCGGTTGGGGTTCATTTTTGCACACTGCCGGTTCAAAATTCCACCCCTAGGGGCTCAGTTTGAAATTTAGGGGTGCAGTTTTGAACCCGCAGGATGCAAAAATCAACCCCAACCGCAGGGTTCAATTTTTGAACCCATAGGGTGCTGATTTTGCATGAACCTTTCGGGGTTCAATTTTGAACCTTTATTTCTTAGTGTGCAATATGTAATAGAATAAATGAAACTTTCATTGTAATGGTGAAAGTTTCGGATGCGTTTTTTTTTTTATTTTTTGACGAATCATCAGATACTCAAATAACTGACATAACTCTATGGTTTATATCGCTCCTATATTTTTGTTTCATGTAGCAATGCGTAAAAGACAGCTATATACAGTTGATGATACGACACCTTTTCGTTTCCGCTCGCACTTCGCGCTCGCATCAATTGTTTAGTTATACTGTATAGCTATCCTGTACATGATTACAAAAACTTATTAAATTTTTCCATTCTTTATGTAGAAATTTTCAGCTCGCGCTTCGCGCTCGCATTATTTGATTGATGAAATATGTAATGTCTTCATGGCTAAATGCAAGCAGTCCTTAAAAGGCACTTTTCGGTCAGTTCAAAACGTATACAAACATTTTCTGCTCGCGCTTTGCGCTCGCATTATTAATGTAGGAAGATCCCCTCTTACTCATCTTTTTCATGATTTAGGAAACATGAATAGAGTGTCCCGTTCTAGGTCTAAATCTAGAATTTTTCCGCTCGCACTTCGCGCTCGCATCGATTGTTTAGTTATACTGTATAGCTATCCTGTACATGATTACAAAAACTGATTAAAGTTTTCCATTCTTTATGTAGAAATGTCAAAAATTTTCAGCTCGCGCTTCGCGCTCGCATTATTTGATTGTTGAAATATATAACGTCTTCATGGCTAACTGTATGTAGTCTTTAACAGGACTGGTAGGCCTATCTTTCCGATCAGTTCAAAACGTTTATCAAAAATTTCTACTCGCACTTCGCGTTCGCAGTAATTATTGCAGGCACATCTTTAGAATGTTTAAATTTTAGGAAAAAAATACATACAATTTAAAAAAAATTGCTCGCGCTTCGCGCAGGCATTATAAGATAAGGATTATGATATTATACATTTATGTTGATTTAAAGAATAAAGCTAAGGAGTGACTTATAGGACTACCCCCTTCAAAGAAACAAACGAAAAAAAAACATCTTCGAGCGGCCGATCGGGGAAAATATGGCTGAAAAAAAATTCCGGGCCCCTTTATTGGCGAAGGCTGGATCCGTCCCTGATTCATGTGCCTATGATATAAGATAATTAAACATGAATTTAAGGCACTTATGATTGCCTGGGGGAGGGGGTCGCCATTTTTCAGAAAAGTACACAGGGGCGCCAAAATCAGGTCGAATTTGGGCCCCCCTCCCTACGAAATCCTGGATCCGCGCCTGTATATTAACACCAAAATATAGAAATCATAATTTGAAACAAAAATTTTATAGACTTTTCAGATCTGTCCCGTTTTTTTGATACGCACTGTAGAGACGATGTTAACACGGTCAAGTGATTTCCTCTGAATTGTACTATTTCGTGCCTGATCTCTTACTTGACTCTTTTCCTTATGGAATGTTGATTTTAACTAATCTCAATAGTGTATACAGTGTAATACAATCCACAAATCGATTCAATTACATATCAACTGGATTCAGGTGTATGGAACTTGCAGAGTACATTATAGAGCAGCTGCCAAGTAACAACATTGTCTCACAATTCAATGAAACATGTAGTTACTATTGAGCTTTAGTTTCATTGCATCCTTATAAACTCTGCGTAACTCAATCGTTTGACTTTGTTCGCCGGTTCGATATACTGTTCTTGTGTTCGCAAGCTCAAAGCAAATTCTTACTCATTTAGTCTCATTATTTTCAAAAGTGGAAAATCTTTACCACCTTCAAATTGTATACTGCACTTGTGGTTTACGAGAACGTACAGGAAAACATACAGGAAAGAAAATATAAATACTATTTCAGCTTTGATTGAAGATTCAACCAATGAGAATTGGGATGACATTTTGCAAGAAAATGATGCAAATGTTGCTCGTAAATTGTTTATTGATAAATTTACTCATTACTATGATAAAAATATACCACTTGTTCAAAGCAAGAAGCGTAAAAAATATAAAAAAAAACGTAATAAACTTTATAAATCATTCATTTCTAATAGATCTGAACACAATTTTATCAAGTATAAAAAATATCGCAATACACTCACCAGCGTAATTCGATCTTCGAAAAAAATATATTATTCAAAAGAAATAAAAAACACAGAATGCAACTTGGAATGTCATAAACAAATTAATAAACCTAAGCAAACCCCATGATAAACTTGGAAAACTTGAAGTTGAAAATGATTTATTTACTGAACCTTTTGAAATTGCTCAAGCGTTTAATCTTTTTTTTCACGGGCATTGGGCCTGACCTTGCTTCAAAAATACAAAGTGATGGTAAGAATTTTACTGAGTATCTCTCCGAGCCCAATTTAAATACAATGTGTTTTATTCCAACAGATCAACATGAAATACTCAAAATAGTTGAAACCTTAGCATCTAAAAAATCTAAAGGATATGACGGAATCAGCACAAAACTTTTATAGCATGTAATATATAGCATTTTTTTCCCACTAGAACATATCTTTAATCTATTTCTCTCTACTGGCTGTTGTCCCAATTTATTAAAGATGGCAAAAGTAGTCCCGATTTACAAAAAAGATGACCCGACTAAATTTTTCAAATTATCGTCCAATATCACTTTTACCATGTTTGTCAAAAATATTGGAAACAATTTTGTACAAACGATTGGATTCGTTTTTGTCCTCAAATAAAATTCTTACTCCCTCCCAATTTGGCTTTAGAAATAAATTCTCAACCGATTTTGCAATAAGTAAATCACTTGATAATGTTGTTAACTCTCTTTCAAAAAGAAAACATATAATCGCTTTATTTATGGACCTAGGTAAAGCCTTCGACATCATTGATCATCAAATTTTATTACATAAATTATATAATTACGGAATACCTGCAGTTGCCTGGTGATGGATTAAAAGTTATCGTTCAAATCGACAACAATTCGTCTCTATTAATGATATCAGATCTCCGTTGTCCTTTCTTAATTGTGGAGTGTTACAAGGTTCGATTTTGGGACCACTTCTTTTTTTAATATATATCAACGATACAATAAATTCTTCCCAAATTCTTTCGTTTATATATATTCTGACGACACCAACATCTTATTATCTCACAGAAATTTAGATGAATTGATTAATATAATGAACTCCTGGTTTAAATGTAACAAGTTATCGTTAAACATAAGTAAAACTAATTTTTTTTCATTTTCAAACTACTCATAAGAATGACGATTTCCCCCAAGACATTATAATCGATAATGAGCCCATAAATAAAAGAGATTACTTAAATTTCTTGCTATTACAATAGACAAACCTTTATCATGGAACCAACACGTAAGCAATACATCATCATCAATGGCCAAATGAGTTAGAATATTATACAAATTAAAGTATTTTTGCCAGAGCACTCCCTTTTAATGATAATGCATTGGTACTACCATATATTAATTACTGTAACATTATCTGGGGAAACTGCAGTAAAACTAACCTTGAACATTTACTTTTATTACACTGTTAGGAAATTTATCCTTAAAATAAAAGAAGTTCCTGCAGCATAGTCTCGAGAACACCTGTAATCCCACCAGATTGCGTAATCTTACAGGAAATTTGTATTTGGTGTATGGAATCTTACAGATTTCCTTGAATAAAACATACTTTTCCCTTTTTTTTAAACAGACCTGTTCTGTTAAATTGCAGAAAAATCCAGTGTTATGAATTCAAAGATCGATTTTTGTTATTGATTTTTGCAAAATCTTCTTTTCTTTTTCTGTAAAATCACGGTATTTTTAACAGTGTACAAAAGAAAAGTGTTAGGATCTGCACAAAATCAACATATCTTTCACACACTGATCCACTTTTTTATCGTCTAAAAACGTATAAGATATATGATATAAATACTATACAAATAGCTATTTTTATGTATAAATATCATTACAAACTGCTTCCTCCTTTGTTTACCGATTTCCTTCCATATAATAGCAACTTACACTCATACCCAACAAGGATATGTCAGAATATTCACTTAGACAATCCTAAAACACTATTAGCACATAAAACACTTAGACATCATGGGCCTGACATATGGAATACATTGCCAGATTCACTCAAACAGTTAAGATTCATTTCTCCCTTTAAAAAAGGTATTAAAACAATATTATTGAATAAATATTCAGAGAGTTAATTTCAAAATTGCTCTTTTTCTTTATGTAAAATGAAACACATAATTTACAAACAAGAAAAAACAACCAAGAAAAAAAATACATTGTGAGGACCAAGCCCTCCCCCCCCCCCGTCATTTCGCACCTGCACCCTTACGTTAAGATATGTTGGATGAATAGTAATTATTGTTTTCTGGGGCTGCCACGCAGTCAAGCTTAGCTTATAGTGGTAACCCCTGCAACGTTCTAACAATCGATATATATTAATAGAAAATACAATTATGGTCAATGTTTTGTTTTTCAGTAATTATGTATATTATAGTTATATTTTCATTGCTCATGTGTTTATGAAAAAGTGTTGCAGAAACCAATAAATGAAATGAAAACACTTTGATTAAAGTTCATGCTTAAAGAAATGACAAATGCCACGTCTATCTTGTTAACTCTTGTATCAATCCGTCCAAAACAGGCTATAATCTTGGGGTGATCAGGAAATGTATTTTCGAAATCATATCACTCAAGTCAAACAGAATGTCAGATATCAATTACGTAATTTTAATTTCATCAGAGAGTCACTGACTAAACCGGCACCGAGATCTTTATCCATGTTTTAATGTCCGCCCGTTTAGAATTCTCAAACTCATTGTTCTGCAACTTCCCACAAAATGACTTGACAAAACCTCAACGTGTACAGAACTCTGCCGCCCGTCTCATAACCTACACCAAAAAGTACGATTCCATCTCGCCAATCCTCCAGTCCTAGTGTGTTTATTCAGGAGAAATGAAAATTCTATTCATTTTGGTTTGTGTCTGTGTGTTTATTTTCCTTTTGAAGCACATGTGCGCTATATAGGTAGCCACCATTACTATTATCATTATTATTATTATCATCATCATCATTATTATTATTAATATTAGTAGTGTTATTGCAAATGGTAAATGGATGCTAATAATGATAAAGGTGATATTAACCGTTGTTGATGATGAAATTAATGTTGTTATAACAGTATTAATAATTACCATACTCCTACAGCATTGCTATGGGTTCGATAGATTTTCTATTAATTGCGTTTGCATTCTAGAATAATATTTACGCCCTTTTCTGATTATTTTATTTAACTGGGCATGATAATAAATATCAGGTGATATTTAACCGTGTTAAAGTGAAAATAGACCGGATGCTAAACTACTTTATAACATGGCTTATTTTAATCAAATGCCATCAAGCTCACGGTTTTATTAATTGGCCTCATGCCCCCTCACTTTAAGTACAATGCTCCCATTTGATTTTCTCCCAGGTGTTGTCCTATATAGAGAAGTCAGCTTTTCCTCAAAATATAAACAATAACTAAATGTGTTAGCCTGGATGACAAAGTGCAATACCACAGTTTTAATGAGATACTAATAACGCTATGAGTCGATCATTTCTATTTTGTCATAATTATGTCCTATTAACAGACAGCAGAGGGACTACCTGTTACCAGCCTCGATGGCCCAGATTTTTTATTGGAGGTGGATACAGATATATACCTATGAATTTTCTGCTTTGATCTGGGGCTATAGAGGCCTTTGGCGGTCCAGCCACTACCAAGCAGTCATGCCACCGAACGCTAGATTCTTCTCATTCTTCTATTTCTCCCTTAGTTACTTTTATGCATGGATAGGTGAGTTTGCATGTACATCATATGCCAAGCGTCGTGGTCTGAAATAGCTGACACTCGCCTTTGACAGTGCAGTGAGTTCGATTCCTAGTCATCGACGTAATTTCCTTCAGCGAGAGGTAGACCCGCATCGTCCTTACTGGTGAGGCATATGGTTGCCTTGCCGTAGAATTCCTTGAATGTGCTACGCGCTTTTGACAGCTTGGGCGAAGCCGCATCATAAATGTGCGCCGTTGAATAAGGAGTTTTGGCTCTGCCTCCTCCGAAGATTTAAGAACAGAGAAGAAATATTATGAAATGCTTTTCATGACAAAGAACATTCAAGGAGTCTTTGTCGAAAATTGGTGAATCAAAACAGCAGTTTGATCCTTGACTCTGGACAAACGATATTATTTGCAATTTATGATCAGCTCCAAAGCTTAAGACAAAAATGTTGTTGAGCTTCCCAATTTTTGTTTTCTTTCATAGAAAGATTTCATTCAAAATCAAACACGAAAGCAATTCAATATACAGAAAAATCATGAAGCGAATTTTTCGACGATGACCTTATAGCTGATTCTTTGTCATTTGACGGGTAGTTTCAGTGCATGTACTTTGTTTTTAAATACTCCGTAAGTCACGGAGCGGAAACATCCTATGTGTGCGCTACCATTATTCTTAAAGAAACTTTTCAATCGTAACTTTAATCCTTTAGTTTAGTACCTCTTTTTCAGAAGTCTCTAAGCGCTGTACAGTAAATGTAGCATAATTACCCTTGGCTTAGCAGGTCGTTTCCGGGAACCTTGGCGTAGGATTTGAACCCACGACACTCTCATTAAGAGATACTAAGTCAAAGCCACTACACCATGACGCTCCCATGTTAACAATACCTAGGTCCATCTACATGTAACTGGTTTCAATAATATTTAGATTGTAGACGGCCAGCAATATGAAAGTTGGGTCATTTATGCGCATCGAATAACAACAATCAAATCTAAACATGCTAAAAGGTAGCTCGTTGTTAAACGGATGGTCCAGGCTGGAGATATTTGTATTAAAAAAAATCACATAGCATAATGCTGAGAAATATAATCAAAATCGAAAAACAAATAACTAATTTATTGCATTTCAAAGATTTGCATTATTCCGGTGAAATAGTTCTAGGCATGTCTTCATGAATATTCATTTGAAGGGCTGATGATGTCGTATCCCCATTTGTTCTTTTTTATTTCATTTATGAAATTAGGTTTATTCGAAGTTTTTTCTACCAGGAACGAAAAACAATTGAATTGACAACTGATTAAATTCCTTAGTTAATTATTGTCGCAACTTATTTCATCATAATGGCATTTATACATTTCTAAAAATATGAAAAAATATGATTTCATGTAATAACATAAGAAAAGGGAAAGGGGGTATGTGACATCATCAGCCCACCTAATGAATAGTCATTACGATATGCATACATCTATTTTCACAAAATATTGATAAACTTAGAAATTCAATGACTTCTTTATTCATTATTCGCTTTTGATGAAATTTTCAGCATTTTGCTTTGTGACTTTTACTCTATTTATTGAGATGTAAATATTTTCATCCCGCACAATTCCTTTAATGGATTTTAAAAATATTTATTTAGTTTATGTATAGATAAAACCTATTCAACATTGTCCTTGAATTCCAAACTTTATTTTCTTTTTTATATATTCATATTGTATTAGTTAATCACTATTTTAAATTCCATAGAGAGAGATGTCTTACCACGGTTCTACTGCTGTGGACTTGCTGGTGGAGATTTCTGTAGACTTTACGAGCGACGTCGTCCACGGGCTCACTGCTTTGGTTACAGACGACCATGGATGGGTAAGAAATATCACCGAACTGAAATCATGATTAACAATGATACTGAATTATTATATTATCAGATGCGACAGCTTATAGTAGTAGATGTAGTACGCCGAGTAAGTCTTTTAAACTCTTGTTGGAATGCTCCCCAGGGAGTGAAGAAAGTGCATACTTTGTGTTTGGACATGCATGGGTCAGATGAATGGAAGAATAATTTGTAAAGCGCTTAGAGACATCGTTCCGATGTATTAAGTGTTAGGTTTATACAAACGGGACATTTATATTTCACCACAGTATACGTGATTGACTTCTTTATCTTTATTGTGTTGTTATTATTAAACAGCGGGGAATAAATCCAGCAGTTACGTCCTGAACTCTGGACAAACTGCATAACAGCAATTTGTCAGCTCCGAATTTTGTGACGAAACTGCTGCACCATTTATCGACAAATACCTCTTATCTAAGCTTTGTCATTTGACTGGCATTTCAGTACATATACCCTGTTCTTGAATCCAAAGTGCATCGCCTAGCGAAGGTTCCAGACCCTCATAGAAGCAGACAGCGTTAATGTGGTGACGTTGATTGGATAAAATTGATCAAGAATTATGAACCCAGGTTACAGACATCCAAGTGCCCTCAAGCCTTGATGGGATTGGGTCCCGGGGGGCCACTTACAATGACGAGTGGATACCATGCGCGACCAAAAAACACGTAAAAAGGATGTCTTTTTCCCGATAGGGCACGTTACGTACGTAACGTGATAATGGTGTCAAAAACACAAAAATAATGAAAAAACGGTATCTATTTCGCTAGGAAAATTACGTGTTTAGGGTCGAATTTGCGGGGATGATAAAACAAAATTAAAATGTTTTATAAAGGATGTCCTTTTTGCCCCAACACTTCGTGTTTACAGTCCGATTTGCGCGAGGTGTAGAAGCTGGGGTCGTACTAAACCAAATAAGGTAAAGCCGACGACCGAAGGAACAATACAACATTCCTGTACTTCTTTAGGGGTTCATATCAGGGAATATTTGCCAAGAGTATCGTTTGTTTCCAATACTTGATAAGGGTAGGGTTTCACTCGCCAATACTTGTTAAGGGGTGCATTTTCAGAATATGGAAATTACGTGTTTAGGGTGCTTTTCGAGACCCCATGGTCGCGCATGGTATCCACTCGTAGATGGAAGTGCCCCCCCCCCCGGGATTGGGTACGTCTGTCGACTGGTAGCTTTGTTAATGAAGGTGATTCTTGAAAATAGTATTTTGGTACATTTCTCTCTAAATTTTTATCAAAATTTCAGGATGGTTTTGGGGAGATCCGCATATCAATACTCTGGATGGGAGGAAATACACCTTCAACGGCCTTGGTGAATACATTACGATGTCTTACAGTCACGGTGATCCATTCGTTTTACAATCAAGAACTGGCAAGGCCTTTAACAACAGTGAACCCGTTGAACACGGAACGGTCTTCATAGGGTTCGCTGCTACACAAGATATCACAAGGGTAGGTGGAGTGCGGAATTCATTTCATACAGATTATTCAATACAAGAACTAATGTGAGAGGTCAAGGATGAATTTGGTGTAGCCAAATTTGATATGACCTATTCAGTGGCGCATAAAACAAATGTGAGAATTGTTAATGATAGTATGAATTTTCAAAAGGAATTTTCATTGGTTTATGGTTATCCAAAACCGATTGTTTTCATTAAGGTTTAAAGCATGCAAAAAGTCCCAATTTCATGCTCCACAAAGCTTACCGATATATCGTACAGTTGATTGATGAATGTAACTTTGCATTTTTTTTGTATTTCCTTGCGTCTTGAGAACTGTACAACGTTGATAATTAATCGCACTATTATCCTTAATATTGATCAGGTTGAATTCCAGCTGAACGACAACAGGACAGAAATGAGTATTCTTGTTAATGGTTCCTCGATTAATATGACAGATTTGCTAGACGGTAAGCATAGAATATTTAAGATTGATGATGACGACGACGACGATGGTGATGATGGTGATGATGATGATGATAAAACCGATGATCGTTGCGACGATATGACATCTTACGATCTAGTTAATGGTTCGTTTATCAATATGGCAGACTTCATAAAGTATTTCTTGTAGTTTGACAAATGTGATGATAATCATAATGTTGCTGTTGGTGGTGGTGGTAGTGGTAATGATGCTGGTGAATGATAATTACGATCCTGAAAGTGAGGATGATGTCTAAGCACGCATTTAATGGTTTCTCCAATAAAAAAAATCAAACATGAATTAAATTGTACATCATAACAATAACTCTTGTTTTGATAGAAGCTTTGAAAATATCTGATTAATGGACTGAAATAACATTAATAATATAACAGTGATGATAAGATGGGTGGTGAGGATAAGGGCAATGATGGTTATCATAATCATGATGATGTTGTTGGTGGTGGGGATGATAATGATGATGGTGGTGATGATAACGATGATGGCAATAATTTTTTTGATGTGGTTGGTGATGACGACGATGATGATTATGATGACCTTGGTACTGGTAGCGGTATTTTAAAGTGCTGAGATGGTTGTGTTGGCTGGTGTAAAGAATTGTAGATAGTACAACAGCTGATCTAAGCAATAACATAATGAATATAACTTTGAGACTATACCAACAAATCAAAATGAAAACAAAAATTAAAAGCTCGGTTATATGTACCCTACAACAAATGCTAAATTATACTCCCTTAATCTTTCTATGTTCATACCTAGATGGATATGACTCGCAGGATCCGACTTTCATCTTATCCTCGGATAATGAGACCGAATCCGAGGGTGAGATCAAGGTCACAGCTCTCTTTCAACCAGAAGGCTATTCGAGTACGTCCTTTACAGTGACCTTTACGAATGGAATCTTGGATATAACCGTCATGGTCCCGCCTGAGTATTCTGAGAACGCAACAGGGAGGGGTCTGCTTGGTAAGGCATCTTGTTGGATACATGGGATGATATCCGGGATGATATACCCTTCGCATTTTAATTTGATAGATGGGAGGTCAAAAGATTTGTCTCGGGGATGCGATCGAATGGCTTTGAAGTACGTTTCCAAAACAAAAGAGCGCGGTAATGACGATTTATCCGTCAAAGGTAGCAACATTGTTCGTGAAAATCCCCAATAGTCATGATAGTGTTGCTGATACAGCTTTTTTTCTGGTTACAATTTTTTACAGATTTGACAATAAGGATCAACTTGACTAAAACTTACATGTATATGAGACAGTGCTAGTTTCACATATTCAGGGAGGAATTAGTCATCGTTTCACTCGATTTTGAGGAGAAAATTAGAATATTTCATATAATAAAATACATAAGAAATAGTGAGTAGATGACGTCATCAGTCTCCTCATTTGCCAACCGACTAGGATGTGCATATAACTGTTTTGTGACATTAAGCGAACGTTTAGAATGTCATTACTTTCTAATTTTACATCCGATTTTGATGAATTTTTCAGTGTTATGCTTGTTGGATTTGCCTCTTTGTTCAAATCAACTTTTTGTTGGGGTGGACTTGTTCGTCTCTCTTTTTTTAACGAACTCTTCATGCGATTCATGAATGATGCTCGTCACTTGATCGCAGGCTCTGGCGGGCGATTCTCGTTCGGAGCCGAGCTCTAAACGGGCACTATAGTTTCCTAAGTCTCTGCCATATAATCTCTCCATCCGTAGGTTTCCAAAGAATGAATGTTGAATTAGGGAAGGGTGTTAATCAGAGCGAATAGGAGGACGAAATCATTAGCATAAAAAAGATCGACCGTTGCATTAGATGAGTCGTCGGACCGCCATGGCCAACGTCGACTCGGCTTCGGTCGTTTGCAAATGATGTACAGTGCATATCCTGTACCCGTATACATGGGAAGCATATATATTTAATGAGAGTACTACATGTACATGTATAACGATAAAGATCTTGTCTTATAAACGATACAACATTTTTTTTTCTAAAAGTTTTATCAAGCATATTGAGCTAATATTTTCGCATCATACCCTTCTTTTTTGACATCTTTATCAGGTAATGTCAATGGAAATACATCGGATGATTTTCTTTTACGAAATGGAACGTTGCTGACCGATCAACCCGGGAGAAATTTAACAGAAGAAGAAATATTCCAATTTGGACAATCATGTAAGTTCTTAGCTTTTATTGGCACACGTACATTTTATTATCAAGCAGTTGATGATGTTGATGGTGGTGATGATAACGATCACGCTGATGATGATGACGATGATCACAAGGGAGCGTCTTGGTCTAGTGGTTAATACTCTCGTCATTCAATCTGAAAGACGTGGGTTCAATGCCAAAGCATGGCGTGTTTTTCTTCTGCAAGAAATTTACCCACATAGTGCTGCACTCAACCCAGGTGAGGTTAATGGCTTCAGGCAAGAAGTAATCCCTAAAATAATGTGAGCACCGGAATTGATAGATTAACTTACCCGGGATAATGTAGAAGCGCGTTGGGCACCTAACAAGGTGGATACGTGCGCTATACAAATCCTATACTAAGTGTATTATTATTATTGTCTACATGTATAATGATGATGATGATGAAGATGATAAAAAAATGATGGTGGTGGTTGTGGTAATAGGGATAATAATGATGACGGCGATGATAAACAATGATATTGTTTTTGTTAATAATGATGATGACGACGATAATATAACAACGAAGACGATTAGGATGCTCATGATGGTAATGGCATGACGATGATAATAATGGTAATGACGATGATGATTATGATAAAGGTATAAGTGATGACAATGCCCTGACGATGACGGCAACCACGTTGATAATGATTATTATGAGAGTAATGATCATGATAATGGTATTAGCGATGACGATGATTTTGACGAAGACGACGATTATGATGATGATGATGACAATCATCACCTTTCGCAAATCAAAACAACCATTAAACCTTCTTACCTAACTTAACAGAGTTCTTTCTCTACTCCTGAAGGGATGATTACGGAGAACGAGTCGCTGTTTGAATACGGTGATAGGGACTGGAGTTACTACAATCCGAGTAACTACACACCAATGTTCTTAGACGCCCTACTCGCCCTTGACCCAGACAGGACCAGAGACGCCCGGGAGACTTGCGGGGATAACGAAGCGTGCCTCTTCGACTTCCTCGCTGTCAACCCCGAATTGGGAATGCAGACGATGGACACCGGGAACCAACTTGACAACGATCTTCAAAACCTTGGTGAGATTTGGCATCTCGATCACTAACCCCAAATTATGAATATTATCATATGTTCTGGTTTTCCTCTTACATTGTTTTGTAATTTGTTTGTATTATGTTTATTAACCCATTGCCAACTGGGACCAGATTATACCTGTACAAAGCCTATTAGAATTACAGAATTGTATTGCATTTCAACTGACACTATGGCAGACCAGCAGCAGCATTGTAGTGGGAGCTGAAAATGGACTACCAGTTGTATTTTTTTCTTTGCATTCATAGATCCACTTTGTAAGTTTATATCAGTTTTTTAGCAATTAACAATGACAACATTGATATCTCAAGCCCTGATAATCACAGGAGCGATAGGAGATCTCCCTAATGTTGAAACAAATTTGAGTAACATTTCTGATTTTAAAATACACGCATGTATTGAAAAATAAATTTTCTTCTGTTTCATAACTTTATAGAAAATTTCCCTCCAAACATAACAAGCGTGACAGAGCTGACAGAAACAGATGGACTTCAAGAGGATGATGTTCTCTTTGTGCAAGTTGGCGTGAACATTACCTTAGAGATTACTGCACAGGACCCTAATGATGATGACGTATATTTCACTTTCAACGATACAACTCCGGATGGTACAAATATCAGCTCAGGTGAGATTTTCAAGGGTGTGAGTTGATGTTTTATTGTTACTTACTCTCCTTCAATCGCCTAAATAATGGTTTAGAGTTTTAATGACAGGTCATAATATATATAGTTACATAAGTGAAGCGAAGTTTGAATGATTACGCATGCTTTCTTTTTGGTCTTTCTCTCTTTATATTCCATCCCCTTCTTATGCTTATCGTTATCTTTTAACCTTCTCTCTCCCTCTCCCATCCCTTCTTTGTATTCTCGTTTTGTATCTGTTATCTACCTCTTGTCGTTGTTTCTCACTATTCTCTGTATATTCTATGTATGTTCGTCCCTTTCTGACTTTGCCCGTCTTTCTGCCGTTTCCTCTTTTCTAAACACTTGTTCTCATCCCATATCTCCCCGCATCTCTCACTTTCTTCCCTTCCCTTCTATCTACTACTTTCATAGATGGCGTATTCACCTGGATACCTACTGACCTGAACGTCTCCTCCATTGAGATCATCGCCATGGACAACCGAGGCGCGGAGACCTCTTTGTCGTACAATGTCCTCATCTGTCAATGCGAGAACAATGGCGTGTGTGACTTTGAGAGCCAGGCCGAGGGACAGGACCTCAGTGCTAATGGCTTTGCTGTAAGTATAACCAACATGTGCTTTTATACACTTTGCCTAGAAGGAACTAATATTGTTGGATAAATTCGACCGGAAGGCTGTGCCATCCAGACGTTGAGATAGGGGACAAGAAGGCGAGTTCTTGAAACTCAGAATGCAGAAATATGTACAACAAGCAGATAGGATTACGAGCTATAAGAACTGGGCAAGTCAATTGGGAAAAGAAGACAAGACTTAGCCGATTCTAGAGGAAAACGAAAACTCGACTTTTCTATTCTTCTTGTCTCACCAAAATTGCTTTTCCAAGTTTCGACTTGTCTACCTGTCTTTTCCCAAACAAATTGTCTTTCTAAGTTTCAGCTCCTCTGCTCCTGTCTTAAACAAGTCAACAAGCAACCAAAAACCCATAATCTTGTCTTCTAATCTAAAATAAGCCGAGTTGTCATGTTTCAACTGGCTTGTCTTTTTATCCAAAGTTTCAACAACCTGTATTTTTGTCCCAAACAAGTTTACCCTATCGCCATGTTACCACCCTCAATCAAATTTGTAATTTTCCCTGCAGGTACACTGTTCTTGAACAATCATTAACCATACCTAAAACATACTGAGTTGGATTTTCGGTACTTTATCATTAACTAAGTTCGCTCGAAGCATTCACATTTACAAAGAAGCCGGGGGGGGGGGCACTCCCATTGACGAGTGGATACCATGCGCGACCATAAGGTCTCCAAAAGCACCCTAAACACGTATATTCCATATTCTGAAAATGCACCCCTTAACAAGTATTGGTGTGAAACCCTCCCCTTAACAAGCATTGGAGACAAAACGATACTTTTGGCACGTATTCCCTGAAATGAACCCCTAAACAAGTATGCAGCGACATTTTATTGTTATGTCACGGGCCGTCGGTCTTAGTACCGCCCCCTTTACATATCATTGTAGTCTAGGTGATTGGTGAAAAAAATGTTCAGAAAATGGTAAAAGCATGAAAATTGGCACAAAGGTAGAGTAAGTTATTCTAAACACTTTTAGCAGGGGGTGCCAACGTGAATTTGCCTTATATAGCAACGGTTGCTAGGTAACATATTTACCTTAGTAACTGAGCTTTATTGGGATTAAGTAGCATTTAATGAGCGATATGTTGCATGAACTTTAATCTAAAGCATGTTCCTTTGTATTTTGTATCAAAACAGTTTTAATCCGTTTATTCATAGCAATGGCTGCCAAGGGACCATTTTCCATAGCAACAAATTGTTTATCATTGTTCAGATGAATATGATCAATATGATCTACTCAGAATAGCTCAGAAATTAAATCTGGCCCATAGATTCCTCATGTGATGATTTTTTCCTTAGGTAGGCCTAATAAGCACCATAGCAACGGTTGCTAGGTAACATTTTTCCATGGTAACCCATTCTTGTAAGGTATTTTTTTCTTGATCATAATTCATATGAACCATATTTTTTCTTTTAAAGCATTAATACATTAATCACAACAACCCAGGAATAATTATACCATGTATACACACCCATGCAAAGTACTAGATGATAAGTAACAAGTTTTCTGTAGCAACCAATGCTCAAAGGTCTTATGGTAAGACTTTTGATAGAGGTACTAATAGATGCTTAAAAATGTAAGATATTGCACAAATTAAACTACTTCATGATATGGCTCATGTTTCCAAAGACGATGTTTTGGGGTTGCATATTATTGGTATGGTAATGCTTGCTGCATGTTAAAAAAAAATCACCTTAACACCATTTTTGCTCCCTT
Organism: Lytechinus variegatus; assembly: GCF_018143015.1. NCBI lineage: Eukaryota > Metazoa > Echinodermata > Echinoidea > Temnopleuroida > Toxopneustidae > Lytechinus > Lytechinus variegatus. Next base: position 32,537,877 of record NC_054748.1, read on the forward strand.
GGAAACCATAATCATTATGGATTAAGATAAAAAAAAAAACACATGTAAAGATCGGCCATCGATTTAAATTATTTGGTGTCTTTCATAGCAAAGGGTACTTTAATGTATGTTATTTCTATATAATTTAGTTACATATTTATCATTGAATGATAATAGACCTTATGTTTACTTATCTGAGTGATTTACAATGGAGGTATAATTGATGAAATTTGTATCATCAAGAAATAAATGTCTTGAAACCATTGACATTCTGTATTTGTAGCTATGTATTTACCCTATGAATCTCCTTTAAGACCCTGTATAACACCTAAAAATGCATTGGAAAGAATTCCACAAAACCGATATTTAACAAGAGAAGAACAATTAGAAGAACAGCTACAAGAGCTCACCAGGAGGTCATGGGTGCTTACATATTAAATATCTCTGATCTTGGAGAGATGAAAAAATGACTGCCAAGAATTGATTGAGTCAACTGAGTTAGAAATTATTTTCAAACACCAAAATCCCGCCGGAAAGTAATTTTCAAATAAGTGCTTGGATACCACTCTATCTCTAGGTAACAATAGTGATTCTCTTGAAAGCCAACACACTCTGCCTTGGTTTATCCCCTCCCTTTCGAAGCCTGCAATGAAGATCATATTAGCTTTCCATACCGTTTCCGGACTTAATGCCATGTGCAGGAGCTGAATTTGACTTGTCAGTTCCTTCTCCCATGGTTTTGACTTGGTTAATCCTGCAGCTCTGTGATCTGTCATGACGTGAAAGATCCTGCTAGAGTTGATTTTGACCGATCAGTTCCGTTCGGTTTCTAGGCATGTTGGCAGGATCCTGTAGCTATATGATTGATCTATCATGACTCGATCCTGCAGAAGTTGATTTGGACCTGTCCGTTTTGTTTCTAGGTGTTTTGACCTGGATCAATCCTTCAGCTCCAGGATTTATCATCACGTGAAAGATCTCGTTAGAGTTGATTTGGAGCGACCATCTGTTCTGTTTCCAGGCTTGTTGGCCTGGATCCTGCTCCTCCGGGATCTATCATGACTTGAAAGCTCCCGCAGAAGTTGATTTGACCAGTCAGTTCCGATTGCAGGTGTTTGGCTGGGATCCTGCAGCTTCATGGATCATTACTTGAAAGATCTTGCAGGATGCAGTATATGCGCAGCTGACTCTTTCACCTACGTATGTGACGCACTTGTGATAGTTGGGGCCCGTTGCAGAAAGAGTTGCGATCAAACGCAACTCAAAAAATCTTGTGCAACTTGATTTTCAGCCAATAAAGCACCCGTGTTCGGGACTTGCATTTAAACGCAACTCTTTCTGCAACAAGGCCAAGGTTGGCCGGACGCAGGCGCGGATCCAGGATTTCGAAGGGAGGGGGCCCAAATTCGACCTGATTTTGGCGCCCCTGTGTACTTTTCGGAAAAATGGCGGCCCCCATAGGCGGCGAAAGCGGGGGGGGGACGTGTCCCCTCCTAAATTTTAGACGGGGGACGGTCCCCACTAAATTTGTTTATGATAAACTTTTTTTTTTTTTTGCTGGGCAATTTGTTTTCCTGGTTCCCCCCTAAATTCACGTGGACTCCCCCTGAAACGTGTGTTGTCCCCCCCCCTAGGTTGATGGCCTTTTTTTTTTTTTTTTGCTTTTTGGTTTAGCAACTCCTAAAATTTAGGTTGTTAACCTTTTTGGGGGCGCTTGTCCAATTTTGTACCTGTGTCCATCCCAAAAATTCAAGTGCACACCCCCTACATTTTTTGGCTTCCGCCGCCAATGGCGGCCCCTCCCTCCCCCCAGGCAATCATAAGTGCCTTAAATGCATGTTGAATTATCTTATTTCATAAACACATGAATCAGGGGCGGATTCAGCCTTCGCCAATAAAGGGGCCACATTTTCCCCGATCGGCCGCTCGAAGATGTTTTTTTTTCGTTTGTTTCTTTGAAGGGGGTAGTCCTATAAGTCACCTCTTAGCTTTATTCTCTAAATCAACATAAATGTATAATATCATAATCCTTATTTTATAATGACCGCGCGAAGCGCGAGCAATTTTTTTTTATGAAATTGTATGTATTTTTTCCTAAAATTTGAACATTCTGAAAAAAGATGTGCCTGCAATACTGCGAACGCGAAGCGCGAGTATAATTTTTTGATAAACGTTTTGAACTGATTGGAAAGGTAGGCCTACCAGTCCTGTTAAAGACTGCATACAGTTAGCCATGAAGACGTTAAAGATTTCAACAATCAAATAATGCGAGCGCGAAGCGCGAGCTGAAAATTTTTGACATTTCTACATAAAGAATGGAAAACTTTAATCAGTTTCTGTAATCATGAACAGGATAGCTATACAGTATAACTAAACAATTGATGCGAGCGCGAAGTGCGAGCGGAAAAATTCTAGATTTAGACCTAGAACGGGACACTCTATTCATGTTTCCTAAATCATGAAAAAGATGAGTAATGCGAGCGCAAAGCGCGAGCAGAAAATGTTTGTTTACGTTTTGAACTGATCGAAAAGTGCCTTTTAAGGACTGCTTGCATTTAGACACGAAGACATTACATATTTCATTAATCAAATAATGCGAGCGCGAAGCGCGAGCTGAAAATTTTTGACATTTCTACATAAAGAATGGAAAAATTAATAATCAGTTTTTGTAAACATGAACAGGATAGCTATACAGTATAACTAAACAATTGATGCGAGCGCGAAGTGCGAGCGGAAAAATTGTAGTTTTAGACCTAGAACGGGACACTCTATTCATGTTTCCTAAATCATGAAAAAGATGAGTAATGCGAGTGCAAAGCGCGAGCAGAAAATGTTTGTATACGTTTTGAACTGATCGAAAAGTGCCTTTTAAGGACTTGCTTGCATTTAGACATGAAGACATTACATATTTCATCAATCAAATAATGCGAGTGCGAAGCGCGAGCTGAAAATTTTTGACATTTCTACATAAAGAATGGAAAACTTTAATCAGTTTCTGTAATCATGAACAGGATAGCTATACAGTATAACTAAACAATTGATGCGAGCGCGAAGTGCGAGCGGAAAAATTCTAGATTTAGACCTAGAACGGGACACTCTATTCATGTTTCCTAAATCATGAAAAAGATGAGTAATGCGAGCGCAAAGCGCGAGCGAAAATTTTATATAGTGACATAAAATATTTTTTCCAAGTCTTCCTCTCATCTTATTTTATTCATTCGTCTTCCTCCTTTTCTTTTTTCTTTTTCTTCCTTTTTCTTTCTCCCCCCCCCCTTTTTTTGCTCTACCAATAGGGGGTCCGGGCCCCTCGGGTCCCCACCTGGATCCGCCTATGCATGAAGAAGATGCAATTGAATAATGGTTTTATAATGATTTGTTCATGAATAAATGTAATATCACTTTAACAAATAATCGATGCGAGCGGGAAACTCGAGCGATTTCTATTTTAACCATTTGATGCTTTCAATTCGTTTAACTTCTCATCAGAGTAGGCCCTGCTAGAATTATGTGAGCGGGATCCAGGCGCGGATCCAGGATTTCTTAGGGGGCCCTAATTTCAAGTCAAGTAATAATCGTTCCGAAATATTGACTCCCATTGCCGAATGGGTAATGTCTAGTTCCACAGAAACCTCTCTTGCATTGTAGGCATTCTTCGTTCTTGTGGGTACTCCCATTATTTTTTTCTTTTCTACTTTTTGCTTCAGGGGTTGAAAAATCTTATGGGGATGACGCCCCTGTATCGCCGCGTATGAAAACTGGTAGTGCAATAACTAAATTGTATATTCTGCATGAAAGAAAATTAATATTTTATTTTGGGTAAGATATTCTTGAAAAAGATATAAATTTACATGTTTTTTTATCATAAAGGTGAGGTAGATTCAGTAGTCAGCACTCAGCATTTACTAATTGGGAGTGCACTGCCTACTTTGATCTGTAAGTGTTTGGATATATTATATAATCTTTTGTTATTCGCTTGAATTCCATTCAAAACAGTGAGTTGTCTTGTCAATCCTAATCAGCAAACATTGGCTCTTCCGCTCTTGCAACAATCATTATAAAGTATCAAAAGGTTATGCATCTTATAATCTTGCTCAAATTTTATATACTCCAAATAGATTTTCAAAAGAAACAAAATGCGTGTAAACGGTGTATATAAAAAGAATATAAGATACTAAAGATAAATTACTGTAAAAACATACTTTATTGTCGGTGTCTTTATAAATATGAAAACAATGCTCTTAAGTTCGCATCATTTTGGACGATAAGTTCTTATCTCTCTCTTTCATACAATACTAGTGAAACATGAATTCCAAGGTCCCATGTATCTTGTATACATCAACTATTTCAAGATGTAACAATAAATGTAAATGATAGCAATGCAGTTTAGGCCTGAGTAAATCCACGTAATATTTTCAGTGGAATTCGTTTAAAAAAATAAAACGTGATTTCCCACTGTAGGTTAGAAAAGAAAAGGTGTCGTATCATCAACTGTATATAGCTGTCTTTTACGCATTACTACATGAAACAAAAAATATAGGAACGATATAAACCATAGAGTTATTTCAGTTATTTGAGTATTTGACGATTCGTCAAAAAATAAAAAACGCATCCGAAACTTTCACCATTATAATGAAAGTATCATTTATTCTTTTACATATTGCACACTAAAAAATAAAGGTTCAAAATTGAACCCCGAAAGGTTCTTGCAAAATCAGCACCCAATGGGTTCAAAAATTGAACCCCTGATTTGGGGTTTAAAAATTGAACCCTGCGGTTGGGGTTCATTTTTGCACCCTGCGGGTTCAAAACTGCACCCCTAAATTTCAAATTGAACCCCTATGGGTGCAATTTTGAACCCGCAGGGTGCAAAAATGAACCCCAACCGCAGGGTTCAATTTTTTAACCCCAAATCAGGGGTTCAATTTTTTAACCCATAGGGTGCTGATTTGCATCAACCCTTCGGGGTTCAATTCTGAACATTTATTTCTTAGTGCTTGCAAGTAAACTTCAAAATTTCTGTAAATAATATCTATCAATATGTCCATCAGTGTTGTAGTCAAGGCTCAAACCTCCAAGGCCAAGGCTTTAATACCCAAGACCAAGGCATCGATCCCCAAGGCCATGCCTAAAAACCTCAGGGCCAAGGCATTTCAAACTTTCAATATATGGAACAATGAGCCAACAACAAGGCGGTTCGAATATCAGTTCGGCGCCCCAACATGTAGGTCGATCATCAATTTGCCCCCCCCCCCTTCGAACATCATTTTGGCATCCCTTCGAACTCAATTTGCCTTCCCTAGTTCGAATATCATCCCCCCTAGCTCGAGTATCAATTTTGCGCCCCCCTAGTTCGATCATTAATTTGGCCCCCCCTTCGAATATCATTTCGCCCCCCTAGCTCGAGTATTAGTTTTGCGCCCCCCTAGTTTGAACATTAATTCGGCGCCCCCCTAGTTTGAGTATCATAGGCGCCCCCCCCCCTAGCTCGAACATCGATTCGGCCCCCCTCCCCAGATCGAGTATTAATTTGGCGCCCCCACTTCGAACATCATTTCGGCGCCCTCCTAGTTCGAATATCAGTTCGGCGCCCCTACATGTAGGTCGATCATTAATTTGGCCCCCCCCCCCTTCGAATATCTTTTCGCCCCCCTAGCTCGAGTATTAATTTTGCGCCCCCCTAGTTAGAACATCAATTCGGCGCCCCTAGTTTGAGTATCAATTTGGCGCCCCCTACCTCGAACATCGATTCGGCCCCCTCCCTAGTTCAAGTATCAATTTGGCGCCCCCACTTCGAACATCATTTCGGCGCCCTCCTAGTTCGAATATCAGTTCGGCGCCCCTACATGTAGGTCGATCATTAATTTGGCCCCCCTTCGAATATCATTTCGCCCCCTAGCTCGAGTATTAATTTTGCGCCCCCTAGTTTGAGTATCAATTTGGCGCCCCCTACCTCGAACATTAATTCGCCCCCCCCCCCCCATTCAAACATCAATTCTGCCCCCAGTTCGAACAGCATTTTGACATTCCTTCGAACATCATTTCAGCGCCCTTTTGGTTCGAACATCATTTTCTTTCCTCCTCTTCCTCTTTTTTTTCTTCTCGTCCTTTCCCTCTTCGTCTCCCCTTTTCTTCTCTTCTTTCCCCTTTCTCTCTTTCTTTTTTCTTCTCTCCTTTCTTCCCTCTTCCTCTTTCTCCTTTTCCTCTCTCTTTTCACCCTCTTCCTCTTTTTTTCTCCCCCTCCCCTCCCCTCCTTTTCTTCTCTTCCTTCCCCCTCTTCCTCTTTTTTCTCTTTCTTTCCCCTCTTCTTTTCTCCTTTTTTCTTCTTTTCTTTCCCCTCTTCTTTTTCTTCTTTTCTTTCCCCTCTCTTTTTTTCTTTCCTCCCTCTTCCCCTCTCTCCTTTTCTTTCCCCTCTTCCTCTTTTTCCCCCTCTCCCCCTCCCTTTTCTTCTCTTCCTTTCCACTTTTCTTCCCCTTCTCTCTCTTTTTTCCTCTTCTTTCTTCCATCTTCCTCTCTTTCCTTTTTTTCTTTTTCCTCTCTCTTCCCCCTCTTCCTCTTTTTTTTCTTCTCCCTCCCCCTCCCTTTTTCTTCTCTTCCTTCGCCCTCTTTTTTCTCTTTCTTTCCCCTCTTTTTCTCTTTTTTTCTTTCCCTTCTTCTTTTCTTTCCCCTCTTTTTTTTCTTCTCTTCTTTCCTCCCTCTCTCTCCCCCTTTCTTTTCTTCTCTTCCTCCTTTCTTTCCTCTTTTTCCTCTCCTTTTCTTCTCTTCCTTTCCCCTCTTCCTCTCTCTTTTTTTTCTCCTTTTCCTTTCCCTCTCTTTTTCCTTCTCTTTCTTTCCCCTTTTCCTCTCTCTTTTCCTTCCCTTCCTTCCCCCTCTTCCCTTTTTCTTCTTTTCTTTCCCCCTTTCCTCTCTCTTTTTCCCCTCTTCTTCCTTCCCCCTCTTCCTCTCTCTCCCCCCTCTTCTTTTCCCCCTCTCCTCTCTCTCTTTTTCTTGCCCCCTTTTCCTCTCTTTTTTTTCCTTTCTTTTTCTTCTTTTTTCCCCTCTTCCCCTCTTTTTCTCTTTCTTTCCCTCTCTCTTTTTTTTTCGCCGAAGGGGGGGGGGGGGCCAAGGCCCCCTCGGCCCCCCCCATGGATCCGCGCCTGGCTGGACGTGATCAATACTCTGCCACAAAAACCCGGCACAGAACAGTGGCATGAAGTTCTGATATACTTCTTCCTTCCATATACATCCAATACATCTTTGCATGCCCAACTCAGAAATTAATTTGCTGATTGCACTATCACCTAATATAATGTCCTTATGAGGAGAAATGTCTCTTACACTTGATGTATTCCCCTATTGCCTCTATTATTCTTTGTCAAGCATAATGCATGCTTCACAGTGGTTTTACTTTTCCCTACTTATAATCAATCTGGGCAGTCTTAACCTAAATTTTGGACTAGATATACATGCCCAACTCTGAGGGCATCTGCGACACATGTACGTTCTATTCATTCACTAGAATTGTACCCAAAGTCCCAAACTACTGGAAACTGCACAGCTGTACATTATGTAAATATTTTTTCTTCATTATCTAGATAGAAAATATTATAAAATAAATGACTAAACTGTCCAACATTATAATCAATTAAAAAAAGGAGCAACATACATACAGAAGATGTAGCTCGAACTATTTCAGGTCTGCCGCATATGCTACATAGTGCATAGGTAAATTGCCAATTCGTCTACTGCCATCCCGTCCACTCACCACATGGTCTACATTCATTTCGTCTAATGCCATTTCGTCCATTAACATTTCGTCTACCACCCATTTCGTCCAATCACCATTTCGTCTAATAGCCATTTAGTCTAATAGCCAGTTAGTCTATAGCCAATTCGTCTACAACCATTTCGTCTACCAACCATTTCGTCTAAATCCATTTGGTCTAATGCCAAATCGTCCATTAACCAGTTCGTCCACCGTTCATTTGGTCCAATAGCCATGTCGGCTAATTTCAGTTGGTCCAATATCCACATCGTCTACTTATCAACTCGTCCAATTGCCATTTCGTCTATTAGTCATTTCGTCCATCAACCATTAGGTCCAATAATCAGTTCGTCTACCAACCAAATCGTCTACTAACCATTTCGTCCAATTCCCAAATCGTCCAATAGCCATTTAGTCTAATAGCCATTCGGTCCAATAGCCATTTCGTCTAATACAAATAATTTGCGTTATCCGAAGAGGGGAGCGAAATGACTTGAAATTATTGATGATATTAGTTTTAAAAACCCCCTAAAAACTATGATGATAACTACTATCGCAAGGGTCGATTCAGTGGGTACAGCAATTCAGGCACCCCCACCCCCCCCCCTAAAACGCACACACACACACATATAAAAGGGGGAACTAAGATGGGGAAAATGGAAAAGGGTCCTTTTAATTTAATTTGTCGCTCAATTTTTATTTAAAAAAAGAAAGGAGAATATTGTATTCCGATATCAAAATACGATAAACAGATGAAAGAAAATATAGCCTTTTAAAGAAATATTATTGATCAATATACCCCCCACCCCCCCAAAAAAAAAACAAAAAGAGCTCTTCCCGATCTGTCCTTTCTTCTTTCCCTGTACTATCCTCTCCCTTTTTGTTCGTTTCCCGTCGCTAGAAGCCCGCCTGCGCCTAAAATAAATGTAGGCCTAGTAGTATTGACAATAACGATGAGTATAATGTTTGTGATATACTCATGCTGTAGCAATTAATGGATATAATAATAAGAATGATAATCATCATAATGATACTAATAAATAATAATAATAATAATAAAATTCACAATAATACTACTACTAATAATAATTATGATGATCATATTACTAATATTAACAAAAATGATAATAATAAGGATAATCATAATAGAAATAATATACATAATTAAAATAATTACTTATACGTAGGCGCGGATCCAGGAGTTTACAGGAAGGGGGGGGTATTGAAATCACTAGAGTAGATTTTTGGTCGCGAGTATATAGGCCTGCCGGGTATAATTATAACACATCCCTTTTGCGGATCTAGCTTTTGCTAATGGGGGCAGGGGGGGGGGCTGTTGCTCGAAAAATGTTCATTCATTTATATATTCCCCTGTCTGCGGATCGAAGAGGGTTTTTTTCGTGTTTTTTTTTTTTTTTGCTTGCGCGAGCTGATCTTTTTTTTTAAAACATTTATTTCATGTAGGCCCACTATTATTTTACACATAAAATCGTAAGTCTTGACACTGTTTGAAATCCTGAACATTTCTCTAGATTAATAACTAATGCGAGGATTGCAAGCGCGCAGCGCGAGCTGAGAATTTTCCATATACTGACATGAAACAGGGGCGTTTTAAGGACTGCGTTTAGGAATTCTTGAAGATACATATTTTACTTTTGTAAATGCAACATCACAGTGCGAGCTGAAATTTTCCTATATTCAGACCTCAAAACGGGGCACTTTAATCACTTTTTGTAAATTTGTATACACATCTAAATAAACAATGCGAGCGCGGGTCGAAATTTGTGATATTCTGACATGAAAAATTACGTTTTAAGGACTGTTTGTAAGCATTCATAAAGTGGATACATAGGCATTTCGAGGAGGGCAAAGCGTCCGCCCCTCCTTATTGACGGCCCCAAAAAAGAGAAAAGGGTGGGGGAGAAAAAAAGAGAAAAAGGGAAGGAGGGAAAAGAAAACGGGGAATGAGACGAGAAAAAGCTGAAGGAAGGAATTAGACATTGACAATCCACGTCACTATATATCCAGTTTAGAAATGAATATACAAACATGTGCACGGCGAGTTAAAAAAATTGATATTTCAGGACACTTTGAACACCCCCTGTAATACAGGATACATAATTATCTTAAAATGAACAATTACTGCAATTATTGCCGAAAATGTTGGTTAATTGACATAAAGAAGTAACAGATTAAGGATTGTTTGAAGGAATTCAAGAAGAGATGGATGTATCATAAATAAAAATGTGAGCGCGCAGCAAGAGCTGAAGCTGTTTCCCTATTTTCAGATCTAAAAAATGGGAGATTTTAATCATTTTTCTTTTGTTATTATGTACAGGATACATATCTCAATAAATTATTAATGCGAGCGCGAAGCATGAGATGTTTCCCTTTCCTTTCCTTTCTTCCTTTCCTTTCTCCCTCTTCCCTCTTCCTTTTTTCCTTCTCTCTTTCTTCCCCATTTTTTTCTCTTTCTCTTCTTTCCCTCTTTTTTTTCTCTCCCTTTTCTTTTCCTCTCTTTCCTTCCCCTTTTTGGCGCCCCCTTTCGCCATCGCCAGTATACCATTCCGTTTTTCCTCGCCCGTATCGTGTATGTATAACCTCGATAAGACACACATTGCTTCCCCCTTTGGGTGGAAAACACTTCCATAATGCAAAGTAATCAATGACGAACAACACTAGTCAACAGTGATAAAATAAATCAAGAAGTTGAAGAGAATTGGTAATTAATTAGGCCCACAATCGCGAATAGAGTCGACTCGGGTCGTAGAGGGCGCTAGTGCAGCATAGTCAGAGTTATCAATAGACAGAGTGGCGACACGCGCACTGAAAACATGATACGCGCGGTCAAAGGTCAGTCATGGGGGGGCTGATTAGTTCCCTCTGCGCACATGCAATTATTTGGCAATCATCACTATTTTTATTCCCGTTTTTATTATTCCTGATTAATTAATTTTCGGCAAACTAGCCTAGGTCCGGAAAAAATAATAATCCGAGTCTAAAAGTAATTTCTCCTCTTTGGTTTAAAGCTTGATGATGAACCTCCTTTAACATTTTGGTTTGTCTGGCAATATTCATTAAAGCTCAATTCCGGTGTTTTTTTTCTTAATTTTAATTTGAAGAATTATACAAGTTTGATTCACTCAATTTACATAAATAAAAAATGGAAATATAGAAAAAAAATAGGCAACAATATGGGAATACCAAAAATTAACAAGGTGATGCCGAAGACATAATTGAGTGGGCAACTTGGGGGAAGGGGGGGGGGCAGTTTTCTACTTCTGAAACGCTACACTGAAATTTGTAATCACAACGCCGGTATCGTACGGGGATGATAAAAAACATATAGGCCTAAGTGATCACACAAAATATAGAGGAAAAGCATTTTGATGATATATGTTTTTATTTAAAGTTAGAATTTAATATAGTCCCCTGGCCTGAAAAATGTGGGCTATATAATTTGCGCTGATTTAGGGGTCGGGTCCATACAGGTGGCAACTCCTAGCTACAATATTTTCACGGACTGTCAATCAATTAGAAATAGGAGCATTGTACTCATATCGAATTTCATGTCTTAAAATGATTTCGAATGATTTAAACAGTATGAATATTAGAATTTAATCAACCTGTCAAAGGCTTTGTAATCGGATGGGCCGGCAAACTTGTCCATTTTTATGTCACCTAAAAATAAACCATTTATCTTTCTGTTTTGTATAACGAAAAGGGGGATCTTACTGATGAATCATTTCTTAATTTATTGTTGTTTTCCTTAGTATTACCATTATTATGACTATCATCATTGTCATATTAAAAATTATCATTGAAATCATTATTTTTTATTATGATCATCATTGCCATCGTTATAATTACTATTATCAGGGCGGCGATTATCATACTTTCTTTCTCTTTTCTTTTTTAACCAAAAAAAGTTGATGCGGTTTTTGCAACCCCCCCCCCCTCCCCCACTCCTGGCGATGACCTTGATGAGCAACATTATCTTTTTAATACGGGGCAAAGGATCTAAGCGATATGTACACTTTTTATCAACCGAAAATAGGGGGAATAATGAGAGTGACAATACCCATACAATCGTAAAAATTCCCTTCGATTTTCTCTTCTTTGTTTCAACTATTTTTTAAAAAATGTACATGGTGATCACCTTTCAACCCGTTGCGCCCGATCATCATTTTCATAATATCTTGTACATATCTGAATAAATGTGATTTATAGTTGTTTCCATCTTAACTTTCATCACCGGCCGCAATGTTATTATTCTAAGTAAAATGATGTAGGCTTATTTTGAAATTATCATCTATTTAAATGCTGATTATTTTCCTCTTATTTTCGAGACTTTTCGATCTTCTTAGTGAAAACAATTTAACTTAATTTTAAATTTGCGGATTGACAATAATTGTCACATTAAAAAAATATCTGCCTCCATTTCCTCTCATTGATTTAATCTGACAATTCTGTCAAATTGTGGAAATTGTAAATAATCTTTCAGTTGTAAATGTACATGTTTATCAGTACTACCCCTCCCTTTATCACTCTCTTTGCCTCTCTCATCTCACGGCACCCTCCTATCTCTTTCTCTTACATTCTCCGATGTATACCTTCCTTTTTCTTGTTCAGTGTAATAAAAAAGAAGAGTCTTAACTTTTATATAGACGCTTGTAATGCATGTTTGAGATGGAGAGCCTATAGCTATAGCAAGATCAAGGACGAATATTGAAAATGAGGGAGAAAACAACCAGACTGCATAACCCATAGGCAGATCTCATTGGCGGAGCAAAAAAAGGGGGGGGGGTGGAAAAGAGAGGAAGGGGGAGGGAGGCGAGTGAATAAAATAAGGTGAGGGGAAGAGTTGGAAAATACCCCCAAGAGTATCTTTCATATCACAATATATTGCATGTTTGATGTCTGTGATACATATCTTGTTCAATATGCTGATACAGAGCTTAAAATATCAAGTTTTGAAAATTAATATAATCCAAAACATATTTCAGCTCGGACATCGAGCTTTCATTATTTTTCTTTGATTTACACATTGAGTTCTGGGAAATCAATGAAAAATTGAAGTCATCTCCTTAATACTTACTCCAAAAATGTATTTAAAACAACAAGAGCTTAAATCATGCTGTATATAGTTTAATTGATTTACATAAAATTGCATAATTGGTAGAAAAAACTTTACAAGCGATTTAAAACGTTTTAAAACAATATTTTTTTTTTATAAGAACCGTTTTTTTATTACAACCCTTGATGAATTGTTAATAAAATATTAACTCATGCATCCTATTCATAATTACTAAAGTGCATAAAATATCAAGTTTTCAAGCCTTGATATCAACAAATTTCGCACTCTCATTGATATATATGTTTCATCTTTATTAATCAAAAGAAGTTATACATTCAACCCAGGTCCATGGCATAGGACTATAACAATATAATCGTTATGCCATCGGCAGGGTGTAATACATAGACAATAAATACATGACATACATACAATAATAAAGATGCATACATGAAATATAAAATGAAACTTTTAAACATCTAATTTGAATAAGAGAGTATGCATTACTTCTATAACAATAACGGTATATAATGATATTTCAACATATTAAGAATTATGTATGAGTTCTTCGCTAAATGATGATAATGATAATAAATAAAACGATAAAATTTTCGAAAATTTTTGATAATTCAATGATTTTTTTATAATGGAATATTGACACATTTTATTTGGCGTTTAGGAAGAGGAACAGAAAGATGACCATTTTCATATAATGACAAGATGTCCTTAGAATGTCCCAGTCCTAGGTTAAAATAATTCCAGAAATATCAGCTCTCGCTTCACTTTCGCATCATATGTTACATGCAATCCATATCCACTTTACAATTTTCATTTTCAGTGCTTGTAAAAGAGCTTCAATTAACATTTTTCATATCAGAATATCAAAATTTTTAATGTAGGAAGATACCTAATTAACCATCTCCATGGTTTACAAAACATGAATAGAGAGTCCCGTCTTTAGGTCTACATGTAAGTCTAATTTTTTTTCCACTCGCATTGTTTAATTATTCTGTTCATGACTACAAGAATTAGAATTTCCTTTTTTAGGTCGGAATGTCAAAAATTTTCAGCACGCGCTTCTTGCTTGCATTATTTGATTGATCTAATATGTATTGTCTTCATGGCTATTAACTGCAAACAGTCCTTAACAGGTCCCTTTTCGATCAAGCCAGAACAAATTAAAAATTTACTATTTATTCATGAATTATTTAGCTACATACGCATTTTGTTCAGGATCAAAAATTACCCCCCAAAAAAATCATTTTTCAGGAAAGTCTATATGAATTTTTTGAAAATTTTAGATCGAGCTTAACGCTCGCAATAGTTTAAATAGGGCCTTTATATGTTCATGTTGTTTTGTAAGAATGAAGTGACTGTTAAGTCTACCCCTTCAAAGAAACAAACAAAAATAAACTTCGAGCAATTGATTGGGGAAAATGTTGGTGAAAAAATTCTGCCCCCACCCCCTCCCCCCTCTTGGCAAAAGCTTGATCTTTTCCTGAAAACAATAATAAGATATAATAAGTGATTTCCATGTACGAAATACATTTCTCTATGCACGATAAGATGGATTCAAACAATACTTTGTTTTTAATCTTGCGTTATGTCACTCAATTCTTCAAATCCAATGAAGCTCATAAAAACTTAAATTGCGCATGCATATCCTATATCTAAGTCTATCGAGAATGACAATAAGAATGAAATTAATCTCAATCGGAAAATCATATCTTCGCTTTTTAGCAGCCTCCTCCGTTTCCGACCTGTTATCGTGAGTATTATACATAATAAGTTTCTTTGTTTTATTGATTATAATTATATCAAGATGTATGTAACAAAACTATTGTAAATGTGAATGATTGTTGGAAATGGAAAAAAAAATAAATAAATGAAAAAGAATAACGGTGAACAATTTTTTTTTTATTTTCCCATTACATTATCATATGCATTAGATTTAAAAAAAAAACAGGCTGTTGAATCAATTTTAATTAAACTAGATTTTTTGATAATGAATTTCAAATTTGAATAACAGACAATTCTTCTTCTTGTTCTTCCTCCACTTTTATCGGAGATCAGCATCAAAATGCAATATGTCGTAATCCATCCATCCAGTACATTGCATTTGAAGGTTAATTTACATAATCAATTCATGGAGGACAGGAAAGAGATACGTTTCATATGAATTTTATATAAAAATAGCATATTTGGAAATGAATTTTGATATAAGATAAAAAAAAAGAAGATGGGTATACATGGTAATATAAATGTACATCCTAACACAAGGATAATGAGGGAATTTTATTGAACATGTAATACATTGATTAGTCCCAGTGACATGATGCATTTGTAAACAAAAAAGAAAAAATACCCTAACAATACATTTATGAGAATAAACAACCAATCATACATAAAAATTATATCAGTATAAGTTGTTCATTCTTTCCAAATTGCAAAATTATAAGAGGGAATGAAAACATATTTTACTTTCAATCTTGCATTATTTCCTGATTGTGTTAACATTCATTCCATGATAAATTATATATGTTTATTAGATTATGACTTACCAGAAACCTTTTTTGAAATAAGTAAATTCTGTTCAGCTTGTTGTTTCCAAATTTGATGCTTAAAACTTGTAGTCACTGAGGTCATTACCTTAATTGCATGATATTTGAAAACACATGCAATTATGATAACAAAATTAGTGATCAAGTACAATTACCAGCAGATAATCTATTATGAAGATATGAGGTGCTAAATGTGGCTACACATTAGACCTGTGCCATTTCCATGCAGTCCAAGCAAGCATTGTTGTCACAGTTATATTATGGTCAAAGCACATGTTAACACATTTTGAATACTGCACTAACATACACTAGGAGTGAATCAAATGACAGTACTGTCAATCTAGCACCATTACTGCTATTGAGGACATAGACAAAAGCACTTTGTGTCATCATTCCTTCTGTATGTATTAACTAGAATCAAGATTGATTCACCTGCTGTCTTGAGAGGTAGATTTAAGCTCTTTTATTAGATTTTAGCCTCTAAATATCGATAAGTTAGAATCGATCTTGGCCTAACTTAGTCTTAGACTAGGTCTACATCTACTATAGATATTCACCAACATTAGACCGTAGTCCAGAGTATAGACTTGAGCACTGTCTGTAGTTTAGTTGTTAGATTACAAATTTTAATCTAACAACTACATGCAGTGCTTAAGTCTTATTAACCTTACTACTTAGGCCTAAAGTTAGATCTATTAAGTTTTCTATAAAAAATTAACACATTTCCTTTATAAAATGTAACAAAAATGGAGTCTAGAGTATAATATTTAGGGATATACTTTCCTCTATATATTAGTAGATTTAAGATTAAGACTAGTAACTTAGAACTAGGCCTAGGCTAGACTAAAGTTAAAAAGTGCCTCCACCCATTGATGGCGTCATACCTGCAATTAACCGCCTACGGCCTATAGGGTGGGCTATGGTTTTCGCCGCCGAAAGCTACGGCGGCGTAGCTCCTTATCTTTGGCTAGGGTCTTGTGAAGGGTAGTCCCATATGCTATATTTTATGAACTGTTTTTGGTACAAATTGAATGGATTTCCCGAAAAATAACATGAAACAACTTGTTAAAAAATCATTCAACCTTGACAGTAATAGTAAAACACTATTTTCAACACGTTGAGGTAATTTGTGCAAAACATGATTAAACAAAACTTTAAAAAATGCAATTATTCTCTCTTACCAAACACTTTTTTTGACATTATTTTGGAAGCCGATTTATGCAAAATAAAACCAGATGTATCTACAAAAAGGCAACTTTATATGTTAAAATACTCACATTGGCGTCTAGAAAATATATCCATG
This sequence comes from Lytechinus variegatus, assembly GCF_018143015.1. NCBI lineage: Eukaryota > Metazoa > Echinodermata > Echinoidea > Temnopleuroida > Toxopneustidae > Lytechinus > Lytechinus variegatus. Next base: position 32,554,535 of record NC_054748.1, read on the forward strand.
AGTTGAAAGTATCGAGGTATTTAATCACTAAATGGGAGAAAACGTGTAGTTTATTGATATTTCCGGGGGCATGCACCCAGCAGAAGATCACAAGTGCAGAAAATATGCCAGAGGGAACTAATTGGGGCTCCATGAAATATCGGACCAATCAGAACACACTTCCGGTTTCGCCACTCTGTCTATTGATAACTCTGAGCATAGTAGACCAGTATGCGTATTAGACGAAATGAATATTAGACGAAATGGTGATTAGCCAAAATGGCAATTGGACATATTGGCTATTAGACCAAATGGCAATTAGACCAAATGATTGTTAGCCGAAATGAGTTTAGACCAAGTGATAGTAGACCAAATGCAGTTAGACCAAATGGAACATGGACGAAATGAAAGTAGACCAAGTGGTTATTAGACCATTTGCCTTTAGACCATTTGGCTATTAGACCAAATGGGAATAGACGTAATGATAGTGGACAAAGTGGCTATTGGACCAATTGGCAAAAAAATACCATTAGACCAAATGGCTATTAGACCAAATGATAATAGACGAAATGGCTATTAGACGAAATGGCTATTAGACGAAATGGTGATTGGACGAAATGGTAATTGGACCATGTGGATAGTGGACCAACTGATGGTAGACGAAATGATATTAGACCATGTGGGTAGTGGACAAAATGGCAGTGGACGAAATGGCAATAAACCAGTGCATATACAGGAAGTGATTCTTGAGGCTGTTTCATGTCTACTGTATATATATATATTCAAGTCAGTCAATATGATATAACAATTTTACTGACAAGTGCATTTGCATAACTCGCCATTACTTCCCAAGAAGGCTTGTCATTTAATTGGAGCGATTAGTTAGTATCAATAAAGTTTCAGCTTCCCTTTTCCCTCAAGGTTCGGTGTCTTTCCGAGTGTTCCATGCTACATCTACTACAATACCCTGTTTCGGTTTCATAACAAGAGAGATCCTATCTGCACATTTAATGACCCAATGATGATTCCTATCTGTGTGTTAGCTTTGTCATGTGTGAGTAAAAAGTATGAAAAAAAATTATGTATATCGAAATTAGGCTTGTTACCTAGATAAGATTAGGCCTACTATGCACACATTATTATTTGGACTGTCTCTGAACTTTTTAGGGATCTGGTATTATATTTTTTCACTCCAGATTCACACTTTGACCAATTTTTAATCACTTTCATCCAAACATTATGTCCAGATGTTGTATTAAGTAATATGATCTATGGTTGCTATGGAAAATATGTTGCTTAGCAACTGTTGCTATACATGGTCGGAATTTTTCTTGATATATGATTGTAAAATGGGAGCTTAGAAGTCAAAATATAGTTTTTGAATTTTAGATAACATCCCAGAAATGGTGGTTGCCAAGGTAAATAAGTTACCTAGCAACTGTTGCTATACGAGAAGAGGTCAGGTTGGCACCCCCTACTAAAAATGTTCAGCACTATTTTCTCTACCTGTCAGCCAAATTTCATGCTTTTACCATAATCTGAACAATTCTTGCTATTTTTGCACCGATCATCTAGACTATTGGTCTTAGTACCGCCCCACCTTCCACACCTCACGCAAATCCCACTCTAAACACGTACCGTAGTAGGGGCGAAAAGAACATCCTTTATAAAACGTTTTATTTATCATCCCCGCAAATTAGACCCTAAACACGTAGCTTTCCTAGCAAAATGGATACCCTTTTTCATTACTTTTTGTGTTATGGATACCCTTATCACGTTACGTACGTAACATGCCCTATCTTGAAAAAGACATCCTTTTTACGTGTTTTGGGGATCGCGCATGTTATCCATTCCGACCACTCGTCAATGTAAGTGCCCCCCCCCCCCCGGCATAGAAGCCATTTTTTTACACGAATGTAATGCCACTGCAGGTGGTCACGTGCAACTGCACTGATGGATGGTCAGGTGACCACTGTGACGTAGACTTCGATGCATGTGAGGGCAGCGGGCCCTGCTATGACGGGGTTATCTGCTACGATGAGCCTCCATCTTCGGATGAAGAATACAGATGTGGGCCATGCCCTCCCCTGCTGACGGGCGACGGAAGTAACTGCTACGGTGAGTTAAATGTTGTAAACCCTAGAGTTTACAGCAGCGAAAGCCTTTAAAATGCAGCTCCGATGTAAAACGTGCGATGAAGTGAAATGGCCGAGTTTTCCGCAACTGTTAAGGAATCCAGGGACTATTTTCATTAATTCATCTTCATATTGGACAAGGGATGAAATCCTCGAACTGAATCATTTCTCTTCTCCTCCCCCTTCTCTTTCTATTTTCCTTTTTTGGGGGCGTCCTGGGCACATTCCCCTGTCCAGCCTCTTAAATACACAACTGCAGGATACTTGGGGTTTTTTTCAGATAAGGAATTTAGAGATGATTTTAATACATTTTCGTTTGATATTCTTGCAGGTTATCCTTTACATTAGGGCCATCGGAGCATGAGGGATTGTGATATGGCACAGTGGAGTAGGCAATAGGAATAATCGTGTATGGGGTGAATTTATTTATCAATTTCTGACAATGTTCTATCATTCGGTGTTATATCCGTAGCCAACGTAGTTTGGCGTAACAACCAGTTTACAGAGACTGAAGTTTTGGGTCTAACCATCATCATGCTTATAACTTGATATATTCTGCGTTCTTTTCTCTCTTTTTTTGTTACAAGAGTTCATTTAAAACTATAACCATTGATAATTGTGATTCCCTTTTTTACCTTGATTTGTTTAGATTTCAATGAATGTGCTGATAATGACACAAATAACTGTGATCAGGTTTGTGAAAATGCATTGGGATCCTACACATGTTCTTGTGACACAGGCTATAGGCTTGGCCTTGATCAACGTTCATGTATTGGTAAGTTCATGTATGAGTTTGTAAGCGTTGCAGTGGTGTGAATAGGGCAGGATATGATGAGTGTGTGGAAGTGTGTGATGGGTGCGTTGGTGTATGTTTCGGTACGTAGGAGAGGGTGTGTTGGTGTGAGGGTGTGTGTGAACGTGTGTATGACAAAGAGGGGAATTTTGTGGGTGTGTGTGGGTAAGTTGATTGACTGGTGGGTGGATGTGTGTGGGTGAGGGTGTGTGTGTGAGCACATATTTGCCGTGGCCGAGTGGTCTAAGGCGCCTGGCTATACATGGAAAGTCCGGGGTTCGATCCCCGGCTACGACACCTGTGCTCTTTTATCCTGCATTCAAATAAATGGAAATGCTTCACGCATTATTTGTAACTAGGTGTGTACTTGTTTAAAAAAAAAAAAAAAAAAAAAAAAAATATATATATTTGCGAGTGTGAGTATAGTGTATGGCAGTGTGGAAATAAAATGTCCATTTGCGGGTTTTGGGGTGGTTTTTGTGATTTTTTTAACTAGATGCCATTAAAATTGATTAACAAAGCTTTTAAAATGTGGAAGATACGGACTGATCAAAGAATAGAATGACAAGCCACAAAAAAAAAGTTTAAGCAGATGAAAATAAAAAAAGATTGTCTTTGTCATCGTTGTAAAAGATAGTAGAATTGTAGTAGTAGTAGTAGTAGTAGAGTGTGGTAGTAGTAGAAGTAGCAGTAGTAGTAGTAGTAGTTGTAGTTGTTGTAGTAGTAGTAGTAGTTGTAGTAGTAGTAGAAGTAGTAGTAGTAGTAGAAGCAGTGTGGTCGTAGTATAAGTAGTCGTAGTTGCCGTCGTCGTCGTAGTAATAATAATAGCAACAGCAGAAGTAAAACTTCTTAAAGATCGAAAATATACGTTATAATTGAAATGGTTGCAAATTGGATGATTATACTATAGTGATATTAATGATAATGATATTAAATATTACTAATCATGAGAACTCAAGAAAACGTTAATGATGTTAATTGATATAACGGTTACAATAACGATACTAGTGGACAATAAAATCCACAACTTGACAGTTCAATTATCTTCGCAATATTATTTTACCTAAATGTACCTTCTTTTACGTTTTTTTTCAGAGATATTTTGTACTGAGGAACTAATGAATTCCACTGGATCTGAAAACTGTACTTGCGAGCCAGGCTTTGAACTCATAAATGGATCCTGTATAGGTAAAACGTTACATCACGAGGCAGTTACAGCAACTACACCTAATCCAGTCCGATCTAACTATCATGGCTATTTCATTATTTTAATGGCACACCATCAGTCTATTTACAATCATTGAAATCATTGGTGGTGATTTTAGCTTGTAACAATGGCAAAATTTCACAAGGCTTCTAGAGGAAAGATAGTTGTTAGTTTTAACAGTTGTATTAATGACAAAATGTTTGATATCAAAGTGCAATCCAGTTTAATTTAATGATTTATTATTTGATAATCCTTATTCCTAATTTGAAGAACAATAATTTGATCTAACTATAAATTAATGGAAGATAAATCGGAACTCGACATAATAGTAAACGGGCTACATAATTATTAGATCGTGATCTTTAAAATATCTGTACCTAGTTGCAGAGAATAGCATATCCATTATTTAAATGTTAAATAAAAGATCACTGCCGAATAAATGCCTTGTTCGTGGGATTTTTAAAAATCTAATCGACGCCTTACACCACTCGGCAATGGCACCTCTGCTAGCTTCATAACGCTGACGGGCTAAGTACGATGCAGGGAGTATGAGAACAAAAGTAGTCCACGATCTGCATTAAAGGACAAGTCCCTCCAAAATGTTAATTGAATGAAAAGAGAAAATCCAACAAAGACTAGCACTGAAAAAAATCATTAAAATCGGATGTATACTAAAGTTACGACATTTGAAAGTTTTGCTTAATTTCCCCAAAAATGTACATCCCGGTCGGTATGCAATGAGGAGACTGATGACATCATCCACTTACTATTTCTTTTGTATTTCATTTTATGAAATATTTGATTTTCTCCTCATGGATATGTGAAACAAAGATACATTCCTCCCTGAACATGTGCAACTAGAATGGTTTCATCATTTTACAGTGAGAAACATCACCGATTCTTTCATATCCATACAACTCTTTTGTGAAAAATATATTTTTTTAATTTCGATTTTGATGAAATTTTCTGCGTTATGCTTGTGCGATTTTTTTTCTTTTATAATTCAAATCAGTATATTTTGGGGGTTGACTTGAACTTTGAGCCTACATGTACATCTTGTGCAATATCATACATATATTGAACAATCTAACTCGGAAAAAAAAGATCTTTAAATAATCAAAATTCCCCTAAAAATGTTATCCTTTCATTTCATTCTTAGATTTTGATGAATGTCTAGCTGGTGTCGACCAGTGCCCGCCTGATATATCTACTTGCAACAACATACCAGGAGATCATAATTGCACTTGCCATTCAGGATACGAAAACATGTCCCCAAAAGAGTGTCAAGGTACTGATTTCTTTTTATTTATTTATTTGTCTATCATTCATTTGTTTAATTATTTATTTATCTATTTATGTATTTATTATATATTCATTTACCTATTTATTTATGGGTTTATGTATTTATTCACATTTTTTATACAGTGCGTATAAAAAAAAGTTTACACTTAGATAAAATCCTGTAAAACTATACATTTGTAATATCCTGAGGATTTTTCCACCTTTTAACATTGGTACAAATAACGATATAACTGTCAAAAAAACATTTCTGCTTGAGTGAGCACCACTTATTGTTTAATTTGGCGTAGGTTTTGGACTGTCCCATTAGGCTCTGTCCTTGGAATCGCTAGATGTCATATTCATTCTAAAACTGTGTTTCACTGACTCACTGTATTTTAATCAATTTTATGTTTGTAAGTATGAAATACTCTCTTACACTGAAATAGATATTGACGAATGTGAACTTGGCTTGGATAATTGCAACAGGACTGAATTCAACTGTGTGAACACACTGGGTAACTTCTCATGCGTATGCAAGGAGGATACAACAGAAATCAATGGAGTTTGTCTAGGTAAGAAAATGTGTTCCTAATAATAACAATAATAATAAAAGTAATGAATTTAAAAATGAAATTAATAATAATAATAATAACAATAATGACAGTAAAAATGATGAAAATAATAATGACAATGAACATTTAGAGGTATAAAAACATGATATAAGTACTTTCTATATCTTTTCTATTCCCAGGCAGCCTCTTCAACTCTCATTTAGGTCATATATTCTTTATCATGTAACACTGTCATTCTTCTTTTTGACCTGTTTGTAATTTTGTATTCTCTACGTATTTGAAATGCCAAATAAAACTAAAATATAATGATAATAATAATAGTAATGATAATGACAATGTTTTTTTTTTTTTTTTTTTTTTTATAATGACAATGTTAATAATAATATCTGAATCTGTAATATTTTCATTGATTGTATGAAATAGGTGCATTGACATTGTCGCTCAACGCTCGTTTTTCATTCATCAACGGGCTTAGCGTTGTTACCTACCCTGACACAATTGACTCTCAAGAAAATCAGCAGAAGTTGGCACAAGATGTAAGTTTTTGGAAAGGCGTCATTTCAAAAGGCTTGAATGTTGCAAAAATTGTGCTTACGTGAGAGTTTGAAGAACGTTATTGCTGACAATTTGCTTTTTGCCATTACTGGTGTGTGAAATACATTAATCAAAGCTTTCTGCAAGTCTGGAAGATCAGAATGATACATATTTAAAAAATCAAATTATTCTCTATTTGTTACTTTTAAGGTCCTGCGTTACCTCAACACCTCAGCACTAAGTGCAGACGAGTTGCAGGCTGTATCTGTGCAGAACTACAGCTTGGCAGGAAGTTCTCTTCAGATTTCCTTCCGGGTTGACTTAAAACCCGACTCGTCACTGATCGAATCTGGTCTGGAGAATATTTTTATGGAACTTCTTCCAAGCTCACGGCTTATTGAACCAAACCATGAAGTTACGCCTGAGGGTAGGTATTTAATAATATTGGTCACGTAGAACTGTCATTCCTACTTTGATATTGATTTCAAGCTTTAACATCTTTCAATAAATTGAAGTGATTATATTGTTTTGTATTTTGCCTCAGTGTGTAACTTTGTTGTTAATTGATTTGATATGAAATAATGAGGGGTGAGAAGAGTGAGAGATAGATCAACAAAGCACAATGAATGCTATCACTAAAATGTTTTTAGTGTGACATTTTTTTTCTATGTCTTCTCGTTCTTTTTTTTTTTTAGTTCTTTCCACCTTCTCCTATTTTGTTATACCTCTATTCTTCCACATTATCATTTTTGCTCCTTTTCTTCGTCTTATTCTTCTATCTACTAATCGCCATACTTTTCCTCCTCTTCACCTCTCATTTGTCATCATTATCATCGTCGTAATCATCTTCATCTTTGATATAATCACCACCATCATCATCAACATCATCACTACAACCATCATCATTATCATCATCATCATCATTACTAAATTTACCTTCTCCTTCTTTTACAGATATCAATGAATGTGAGCTATCTACGGATGTGTGTGGTAACGGTAACTGTACAAATACAGACGGTAGCTATTTTTGTACCTGTTCTGAAGGCTTCCAACTCGGAAACGGGGATGCTTCTTGTGTAGGTGGGTAAACGAGTTTCCAGATATAGATCTGTATTATACAAACCATGAATACCCCATAAAATAAAAGCGACACCATAAATATTGAAAAAAATCTGAATCACATTGTGCATAACGGTGGAGTACTATTAAAATACTTAGCCATAAATTGATTTCACTCTCAGCATGTTAAGGTTTGCCTATTTAGTTTACAGTGCGTTGATAATTAATACATTTAACTGTTGTATATCATTGCAGTAAAGTCTTTTCCTACTTATGGCTGAAGGTTTTGTCAGTCAAAGGTTCATGCAAATTAATGAAAATAGAATATGTATATAGCTTGTATCAATTTTGAGACGTGCATGGCACTATGTCGTTATCACACTTGCGTTAGCCCAGCTGCCGTCCCCAAAACTCTACTTCTTTAAAATACTTTTACCCTTTCTATTTTCTCCTGTTCATTCTCCTCTTTTCACTCCTATATATCTTAATGGCGACCCCCTGGTCCTACCCCCCCCCCACGATGGTACCGGTCTGACCATAATGCTTCCAACCATATCAACCCTATCATTAACCAGTATTCATGATAGGATGAATAGTATAGCTGTACTAGATATACTTTCACTTCTGCTCCTACTGTTACTCAAAGCTTTTCCTCACGGCTTTTCCTCACTTTTTGATTAATGGTAAATCTTTTCTTGATTATTTTTGTTACTGTTTTAGATATCAATGAGTGTCTCGGGGATCATAGATGCAACCAAACTTGTATCAACTCACCGGGGGATTTCTCGTGTTCTTGCAATCCTGGATTTGAGCTTGATGATGATGGTTTTGCATGCATTGGTATGATGTCATTCACATCACAAGATCCGTTGCGATTCGATTTTCAAAGTTATTGGAATAACAATTCATATAAACATTCCAACTTAAGAAATCAAAGTTTCGAAAAGTGCTTTAAATACAATTGGAAGCCCAGTCTGTTTTTTTTAATGCCAAGAAAGCAAGCTTACTGCAATAAGAGCAATTTCATTAATCTTGTCCTTAAACAATTCGTACTATTTCAATTTTGAGTGAATAACCAAGTTTAAAAACTCGGTGTGAAAACAATTCCGCCTTTTAAATTGGTTATCATTAATCCACGTTTAGAATACTGAACACTTTGATTACAAATTGAATGATTGAAATCCAGCTTATTTTGCAAAGGAAAATATGTTGTTTTCTTTTATTCCTTAGATACTAATGAATGTAATGCAACAGACGTGTGTAGTAACGGGAACTGTACAAATACATATGGAAGCTACTATTGCACTTGTGATGATGGTTTCATTGGAACTGGAAATGATTCTTGTACAGGTAATGATTTTCAATGTAAGAAATACTAAATGTATTTTTACTTGTACCACTACTACTTCTATTGCTTCCGTTACTTTACTACTTCCACTTAAAATACTATTTCTACTTCTACGATAAGACTGCTACTGGTTGTAAAAGTACGATTTACATCGTATTTTAAACTTGTTCTGTCTACTTATCTTTCATCTTCCTCTTTAAGTCTTATTTCTTCGTCTTCTTGTTATCTTTTGTGTTTTTATTTGCTTTGTCTTTCTTCATTTTCTTTCTTTTTCTTATTCCTCTTTTTTCTTATTCTCCTTTTTCTCCCTCTGTTTTCTTCTTTTTTTCTTCTTTTTCTTTTACCTGTTTTTCTTCCCTACAAAATGACCTTATATACGTTTTCCTTTTTACGCATGTAGAAATCGATGAGTGCGAATCTGATCCTTGTCAAAATGGAGCGACGTGTACGGATGGGATCAACATGTATAGCTGTACCTGCGCACCTGGTTTTACTGAAACTAATTGCTCAATGGGTAATTTGACCAAAAATAAGTAGTACGGCAATCTTGAGATCAGTTTGAGGGACGAACGTTTCGGGGATCTCACCTTCGTCATATGAATTAAAACAAGGTTTTGGTTAAAAGTAAGAGTACTGCTCTTCCAAGCCAGATATACTTTCTTGATTTGCAACCAGGAGTACGATCAAGCACCTCAATGTGTTTCAAAAAGAAAACTAGATTAACATGAAATTCATTGGTTTGATATATAATAATGTGTTAAAGATGACTCTGATATACATATTATGTGAGAGTGGCCAAGTATAATGTAAACCAGAACAATGTAAATGTTGAGTTGTGTGCATCAAAATGATTGCACTTTTGAATTGGAAAATAGCTTAGAATACTCTAAAGTGAAAGGCCATCTATAAACGCCAATGATCAATAAGTTCATCGGATTATTTTTGGGTTAAATCCGGGTATGTAGGGTACCATTAAATATGCTACTTCATAATTATATATCGATGGTATATTCTGTTATAATTGTTATTATCATTATTGTTGTTGTTGCTGTTTTGTAGTTACAAAATGACATCCTGCGATTTCTCTTTTTTTTTTTAGAAATAACCACACCCACAGCCACCACCACGCCCACAACCACCACCATCACAGAGAGCCCACCACCTACAACTACCATACAACCAAGCACAATTAATACAGAGGATACTAGTCCTACTGATTTGACTACTTCTGATTCTACCCCTCCTCCAACAACGATTACTTCAACTGGTATGTTAAGAAGTAAACTGAATTAAAATATCTAGTGTCAGCATTTATTGTATGAAGTGTATCTGTCCATAAAATGTAACAAAATATGTCTACTCAGATATAAATGTCAATGAAATTATTTTAAGTTAAAGTCCGGGATATATAGAGTTCGACATTAAATAGTATATTACATATTTTATATTTGATTATTATTATCATTTTTATTACGGGCTACGGGAATGATTTTTTTGCTGGGAGTGCGGATGTAAATATGAAAAAGCAATAACAAAAAAGAAGTCACCCCTAAATGATGGTGATTTGATGAAAAAAAAATCCTGCAAAATGAAGGTCATTTTGATTACATTTCCCCACTTTTTCACACCTTCCAAAATTCCAGGAGAATAATACATGCAGCATCCCCGCAAAGAAAATCGTGTGGGTGCTTTAGCACCCCTGCTTGCCAGGGCCATGCATCATTATTATCATTATTATATGTTCTTTTTTTCTTTCTTTTGCCCCTCCTTATCCTCCTTCGTATTCTTCTCCTATTATTATTTTTTATTATTACTATCATTATCATTGTATCAAAATGACATCTAATTTCATCTTGCCGTTTCTATTTGTTTAAAGAAATAACTACGTCCACTGCCGCCACCACCACAGAGGGCTCACTAGATACAACTACCATGGAACCCAGCACAGCTACTCCGGAAAATACTAGTCCTACAGATTTAACTACTGATACTCCTGATTCTACCCCTCTTCCATCAACGATCGCCTCACCTGGTATGTTCAGAAGTAAAATCAATTAATAAATCTAATTTCAACACATTTTGTTTTTTATGTAAATGCCTGTAAAAAAAATAAAGATGTCTACTGAGATGAAAACGTCAATGATCAATGATTCAATAAAATTATTTTGGAGTTAAAGTCGGGGTAAAATATAGTGCCCCTTTCAGGATGCCATGTAATATCAGTACCTTATTATTAGTAGTATTTTTCTTATTATTGCTTGTGTTATTTTTACACATTTACAATGATAGTTAAAAGCTACTGAAATCTTACAATCTGATTGGCTGATAGTAATTTCTTCTTTTTTTATAACAATTCTTTATACAACAGGACCCGGAAGTGAAATGAATTATGAATAGAAAATAAAGCAAATTAATGTCAACAAATTTTGTATTTAATTTTTTACCGATGAATTACCCCAATAAATGTTCTGAATTCAATTCAATTTATTTATCTAAGTAACCAGTGCACCAGAACCCATTCCACTGCAGTGGTATGAGATCTACCCTCTTACAGTATATAATATTTTTGTTCTTTTCATGTTGTCATGGTAATTAATTCATTACCATTCACTTCCGCCGATTTACAGGATACTTGTGACAATAAATGTACACATTGATTACATGAGATTACAACTAGTAAAGTGGAAATCTAGTGTCTCTGTTCTAACGAACTAAAGGTTACATGATCTTTAAAGATAATAATACTAACCATGTTTGAAATTACGAAAAAGGAAAATTATTAAAAGTAATTGGTCGTGTTCATCAAACTTACATCGAATTTTCACTTAAACTGTTCAGGGGTCCATGGTATCTGGTATTTAATAAAAAAAAACATAATCATAACTATTTACTCTCTAGAACACTCTAAAACAAAAGGTTACTCGTGATCAGTACGAAATGGTCACACAGGAAGAAGGTATTTACATGTTACATTGCTATCTATTTCTCATTAGAAACGTTCGTGAGCATCATAAGGATTAGTATCACAGCCAACAGACGAAATGGTGTACTGCTTGTATTCACAGAAGAACTTAATGATCGGTCTACGGCCGCTTTTATGGCTTTGGAAGATGTCTTTTGTGGTGCGGTAAGGAAGTCCACTTATTTATGTTTTAATGCTTTAATTCGCTTCAAGTGGTGAGATTATGTTAAATCAGAATAAATTAGATGAGATTAGATTCTACTTTATATGAATTAATCAGATTTTTAGTATTTGTCTGTACATCGTATAGGTCTGTATGTTTTTTTGGAATATAGACACTGTTGATAGGCGTAAGCATCGGGACAGCTTTTTGATTCCATTTAGAAGACAGTGAACATTTTGTTGCAACAATTGCTAGATTCTGTCTCATTCCTCTAACAATCTACTCGCGTTTCTATCCCAAATAAACCTTGTCATTCACAGGTTTCAACGTATTTGAATGTAAGCTTAAATTCAGCTCAGCTCATCAGTATCACATGTGTGGTAGTCTCTTTCCGAAGTGGTAGTGTGATTGGTGATCTTCAAATGAGTCTCGCAGCACCATCTCAGGATTCCGCTGATAGTCTTGCTCAATCAGCCACTGACCTATCACCTGCTAATGAGACATTACCCTTTTTCGACGATTCTCTTTACGTCGAAGAGTTAACCATAGACAGTAAGTGCACATTCAAAGTAAAACAAATTCATACTTTTCTGTTGAATAACCGATAATTTGATTAAACGTATAAAAAAGTTGCTTAAATAAAGAAATAACCCTTTAAAGAGATTATATAATGCGTCAAAAATGTTACTTCTAGTGCTTTTAATTCTGTATCACCCCCCCCCCGAAAAAAAAAAACCTCACATCTTCCTTAACATCTAATTATAACAGACACGTAATACAACAAAAATAAACACACAGACAAAATACATGTATAATGTTATATGAGTATTATACTATGTTTGTTTTACTAGATACCGATAGCAATTAGATCGATGTGTATACTCTAGCTTGTATTAATCTCTTTGACATGTTTTACTAGATACCGATGTCTTTTAGATCGGTGTGTACGATATAACTCGTATCAATCTTTTTGACATGTTTTTAGTATATACCGATATATTTTTTGATCGGTGTATATCGGTGGATATATTCATAATACAAAAAAATCATACATGTATCACCAAGCATTGCAAGACAAAATGAATATTGCAAATAATTATTAAAGGTAACAGTTTTATCTCACACTTGCTGAAGATTACAAGATAACATAAAATGATTTTATAAAACATTGTGTAATACATTTCCAAACTTTGGGAAAAAATTAGCAATAATAAAAGTAAAGTATACGCATCAATCAGTCTGTTTCCATTTCTGGAGATGTACTCCCAAGATGTTCCTCACTTATCTAATTCTTCATTATATTCCTTTTACAATTTGTCATTATGGGTCCAACAGGTGGTAAAGCAGCTCCCTGCCTTTCAGAATAAATCTCTGTTTTAACTATTAAAATTACTGTATTGAATTGTTTTATAGTATTTAAATATACTTCAATCCATAACAAACAGATTCTCATATTCTTGTTATAATATTAATTTATGTCCAATATCTCTCCAAAGTGCTTGAACATTTGGCAAACTTTAATATCTTCGACATATTTATCACAGCTAGTATTATTCGCTGTTTTACTGAACTCCGATATCTTTGAGATTGGTTCATATATTATCGCTGATATTGCTCTATGCCATGGTTTATTAGATACCGATAGCTTTGAGATCGGTCCGCATGTTGTTACGGGTATTAATTATGTGCCATTGTTTAGATACCGATAGTTGTGAGAACAGCAACCCCTGTAGAAATGGAGGGACCTGCACGGATGAATTCAACACGTACAGTTGCGCATGCCCAGAGGATTACTCAGGGACAGACTGTTCATCATGTAAGCATGAACTAATTCTTTTTATTACTTTGAATGCAGTCATAGTCATTAGTCTGCTGGTAAGATTTGTGAAGAAAGAAATGGTAACTAGCCCTCGTGAACAATTTGTCATGTTATCAATACAACAAGCCTTCACCCTTGATGATCGTCAAACTTCAAATTCTTATCAAAGAGTATTAAATAGAAAATTTTACATTGACCATCAGTATCCCTCAATATATCTTGCTTTCTCACTAATGCATGTACTTGAAAGAATTATTTTAAGATCGCGAGTAAATCAGGTATAATGAAAAGAAATAGGGAAGGGAAGCATTATATTAACCACACGATTACTTGCTTTACTTTACAATCATGGGTACTCGTAGGTGTGAACGCCCAACTTATAATTGGCGTTCTCTCCATCATACCCCGATGGATTTTATACTTTTAAGCTAGGATTTTTGTTTTGTCTTGCCATTGGTGATATTAAATCACAATAGTTTGCATTTCCCGATGGTCGAGCAGTTTTACACTCACTTACATGATAATCATTACGTTGAAGTTTCATAGGTAAATTATACTTTATTTTAAGCAAAATCGTTTCTTATTAATTTATCCCCATAGTCTCTGGCAGGACTGGCCTATCACCTGGTGCTATTGTTGGAATCATACTTGGTGCTATGTCGGGAGCTCTGATCTTCGTTATCTGCGCTTGTTTAATAATGGTCCAGACAGTGCGTCGTAATGAGGCAAATAGGATGTTAATGGGGTAAGTTATAGTTGCATGATTATTTGAAGCAGCTTGCTATTTCTTCCATTCTTCTCCTCTTCCTTCTCCACTTTATTTTATCAATCCATATGGCAGTACCGATCAATTGACTCTCTTCAAAAATAAAGGTATATTATGAATTGGTGAAATGGATCCTAATCAAATTCGTAGCTGAATTCTATCACATAACCGGTGATTTATTTGTATTAGCCAACATGAAAATTGTCTATTGACTGGTACTAATGACTAGTTCTATTGACCGGTCATGGTTTTGAGATGAGGATAGAATATTGAAATAATAATGATCATCTATATCACTATCTTATAAAATAAATAATACACATAATTTTGCCTGGGCGTTATAATGCTTGTTCACTTTTTTTGTAGCTGTTGTCACTTTTGAAACAGTCCAGACGTAACATTATAGAAATGTTTCAATGGTATTCTGCGTGGAATTCTTTCTAATTCCTCTGACGATGTGTATTAGTTTACTGTAAATCGGTATGTATTTATCCATGTATATATATATATATATATATATATAAAATGAAAATAATTATTCTTTCTAATGCAATTTGACAGGATGCAGAAGCATAGCAACTACCACATCTCAGAGCACCGGCGTATATTCGATGACCGACGGTCGGATCGTTCATTTGACGATTACTCGTTTGAAGCTTCTCTTGATCGTCGACAATATGATATCGGTAGAGCTGTTAATCGGATAAGACAATATCAAGGAATGGATAACCCTGTAAGTGAAATAGGCTATTATCGGGTACGAATAGGGATTAAGTTTCTTCACTCTATCGTACTCCCCCCCCCCCTTTCACCTCTCATCCTCCATCTCTCATTCCCTTTTCCCTCTCTCCTCTCTATGACTATCTCTTTCACTCTGGTTTATCTTTCTTTAGTTAATCATGATAAACCATTTTTTTTGTAGAACAGAGATAGAGATTGAATAATATATACCCCTCAGAAATATTTGGAAATCTGAGTTTGGCAATTATTTTCTCCAAACTCTCAATGTTACACAATGCATATTTATTATCATTCAAAAGATCATTTAATTATCTTTAAAATGATCCCATGCTTGGTATGATCAGTGGCGTAACTACGATGGGCATGGGGGGGCACGTGCCCCCCCAATCGGCTGGCCAAAAAAAAAGGGGGAAAAGGAGAAAAAGAAGGAAAAAGGAAGAGAAACGTAGTGGGGGAAAGAAGAAATTGTTGTTTATCATAGTGTTATATTATGTTATATAACATAAGAAGCATTTTTCACAACTTTATGAAACATTATTTGCTTAATTGTGTCTTCATTGTTCCTGGTGCTCGCATAGACTTTTTAACGAGACATATAAAACTGCTGTACTAAAGCCTCCCGTTTTCAAATCAATATACAACAAAATAATATATTTCCTCGCAATTAGAGTTATTATTGTTTTAAGTAGTGATATATTCTTCTTTTTCATGACTACTGAAAGTTATTGCCCTATTTTAAGGTCTTAATATAAAACATTTCCTGTCCGTGCTAACGTTCACATTAGTGGATTGGTGAGATTTCTGCTCTTCATGAACTCCTAAAATCAGTCCTTAAAATGTCAATTTTTCTGATCTGAATATCAAAAAATTTTAGCTTGCGCTTCGCGCTCGCATCATTTGGTTAGTGAAATACGTGGGGTCTTAGTGAATTCTTACAAACAAGCCTTGGAATGCCCTCTTCATTTCTGAATTTCCTAGATTTTCAGCTCGCGCTCGCAGTATTTCATTAGTGAGATGCGTATGATAATCATGATTACAATGACTTCAAAAAGTGCTCCATGTGTTTAGATGTAATTCTAACAAAATCAGCAAGCGCTTGGCACTCGCATTAGATGACTATGGTGAGATATGTATACTCTGACTTCATGGATTCGTAATTATAGTCCTTAAAATATCCATGTTTTGGGGTCAATATATACAAAAATTTCAGCTCGCGCTTCGCGCTCGCATCATTTGGTTAGTCAAATACGTAGGGTCTTAGAGAATTCATACAAACAACCTTTAGAATGCCCCTCTTCGGGTCTATATTTCCTAAATGTTCAGCTCGCTTTTGCGCTTGCAGAATTTGGTTAGTAAGATACGTATGATAATCATGATTACATGACTACAAAAGGTGCTTCATGACTGTGTTTAGATGTAATTCTAACAAAATCAGCAAAGGATGGCACTAGCATTAGATGACTATGGTGAGATATTTATACTCTTAATGGATTCTAAAATATAATCCTTAAAATTTCCTTGTTTAGGGTCAATTTATACAAAAATTTTAGCTCGCGCTTCGCACTCACATTGTTTCTTTAACGAGACAGTTAAGTATCATGATTACAAAACAATTTGCTTATAATGTCAATTTTTAGCCCTCAATATCAAAAATTTTCAGCTCGCGCTTCGCGCTCGCATTATTTAATCAGTGAGATACATATTCGTTTGATGGCACTGCATGTCCTTAAAATATCTCTATTAGGTCAGTATACCTGACAACTGAGCGCGCTTCGCGCGCTCCCTTAGTGACCCGAAATTTTTCCTGGTGCCCCCCCAATGCCATGACCTACGGTACGCCACTGGGTATGATCATACCATCTCAAAAGGAGCAGAATTCAAAATTGTTAGATGAAGTCTGAGTTGAAAAGCTGCAAAATGAGCAGAAATAGTCTTGAAGGGTCAACAAAGAACATGATCCCCTTTTTTTGGTGACAGTAGAGGTGAAAAAAAAACACATTCAAACCAAGCCCCTGCTTCTTCATTTTTTTATGTTTTGATGTTGTTTATGCAGCGATGGTTCTCTAAAACCGAGGAGGGATTTTCGATAAAATTCAGATTTTCAAACTTTTTTTACGATTTTATATATATTTTGCATAGCAGTTAATCGAAAGTATGTTGTTTTCATGGAATCGAACACACCTCTACAGTAGCAAACACATAACAAACAAACATTGCATGGGTATTTCAAACCATGAAACTGTCGGATCCTATAATTCCACATCTGAATATAACCACAATGCATAAGGAATCAACCTAATTGTGATAATTCATGTAATCTTAATTGTTAGTATATTTGTCAGACTTTAATGCATAATTTGTCAGACACAATATTTGTAGAAGTCTGCTGCTATTTGTAAAAGATTATATGGTTTATCCATAAAAAAATATACCCCCGCAAAAAAAGTACGGATTTAGAATTTGCTTGATAGTTAAAGATATATGAAATCCATGTGATTAAACATTTTTTGTACCTTCCCAATGATTCTGTTCGTTGTGTTCTTTGTTGATTCTTTTATTCTCTTTTGTATGTTCCCTCCCCTCCCTATGAACAGGGACGAGGAGGCTTAGATAACTTTGCTACACCATATGTAGTTGATGGGCATAGCAGCGCCAGTGGAGAGGTAAGTATCCCCTTCCCCCAATGCTCACCACATGATTTCAAGGTTCAGACTCATTAGGTATACATTAAAGGGGAATCCAACCCAAATAAAAACTTGTTTTTATAAGGAAAAGAAAAATCAGACAAGTTGATAGCTGAAAGTTTGAACAATATTGGACAAACAACAAGAAAGTTAAGAATTTTTAAAAGTTGTAAATATTGGTAATCACTATACCCATGGAGACTTCAAATTGGCCACATATGGGATGTCATAGTGATGTAAGGCAAGGACTACTCTTCCATGTACTCCAATACATATCATGGCTAAATTGTCATTTTTCCCAAAAGTTTTAATTCAAATTATATTTTTCTTTCATGAGGACATAAAACAATATACTATCTGGGTTATATTTAGATTACTGCCCCAGGGGAATGGGTACTTAGGAGAAAACCACAAATCCCTGATAATAAAGTACATGGCCTATGGGAAAGTTGTCCTTGCCCCTTGTCATAATTTACTTACCCAGTTGCCAATTTGAAATCTACATAGTATTAGTGATCTCAATTTTAAAACAGCAATAGCTTTCTTATTGCTTGTCCGATTTCTTTCAAACTTTCACCATTCTGTTTAATTTATTTTTCTCCTTCCCAACACACCATTTTATGGCCAAGGCTGGATTCCCCTTTAACATCGACTTGCTATGCAGTGTGTCCCCAAAAAACGAAACCGAGATTTAGCGACGATTTATCATAATTTAATCCCAAATACAATAGACAAATAACCTAACAATGTAAAGCTTAGAATCTCCTCTTTCATCTGATACTACTGAGATCATTTCTCATTCACGCATGAGTGAGCAATTTGAAACAATTTGAAGAAAGGATACCAAAAACTCATTTGGCGGGGCTATCTGAATTTCAAAAAGAAAATCTGTTCTCTTTTAATACTTTAATCAATCACAAAAAATGGTCAAGAAGTAAAAAAGTTATGTTCCCTCAAAACAATGCTTGTATCTCCATAATTTCATTAAATTAACGTGTGTCACCGATTTCCCACAGAAGCTATCACCTGGTTAAAAAAAAGCCTTAATGCATGGCTGATCGTCAGCAAAACGGAATTTGAGTGAGATTGAACGCTAGCCTGTAAAACCTCTTCATTGTATGAAATTATTGAAAGTCAAGCCGTATTTCAAATAACCAGAACTTTATTATTTCTTGACCATTTTCTGTAATTGAGGTATCAACTTAAAGAGCAGATATTAAACCTATCAAAAATGTGGTTTTCTTTTTAAAACCCAGATAGAGCCCGCCAAGTGAGTTTTTGGGATCCCCTCTTCAATTTGCTTTTGCTCACTATGCGTGAATAAAAAATAATCCAAGTAATTTCAGATGAAGGATGAGATGCTATGCTTTACAATGATAGGCCATTTGTCTATTGTATTTGTGATTAAGTTATGATAAATCATCGATAAATCTCGGTTTCGGTTGTTGTGGGACGCACTGAGTATGAAAATGATATTTGGAGGCAACGTGTGGGAAAGTATTTTGCTCTGTACAAACATATTTGTTGCATGAATGTTGTAAAGAGTTAATTTTGAAGAAAAAAATCTGTCCTCATTTTGTTGGATAAGAGTACAGGATCAAAATATCAAAACTGATACATATGATTTATTATGTCATCAAATTTTTTCTAATGCTAGAAAAGTTATATCTGCTCAATCCAATCCAATCCAAAAGTCATTTGATATAGCGCCTTTTCCTTTCGGTTACAAAGCGCTGCATACACACTACTCCATATTTGTTTTGGCCACTAAAACAACTGTTCTACACCTCGGATATTATCAACGATATTATCAACGATAATTATCAACGATAATTGCTTCTATCCGACCACTTCTTTTCCCATCTACTTCTGATATTTGCAGTTCATCGCTCATGAATTATATTCATCTTGTTTTGAACATTATTGTTCTGCACACGTATGCGTTGTTATTACGTAATTATGGAGAGAAATAATTGAAATTGAACCCGAGTGTGCAATCTTCAAAACGAGCACTTATTTTAGTATGTCTTTCTTTTTCATTATTTTGTACGATTTTATTGTTTACAGAGCGTCGTTGAACGAAACCCGTTACACTACAGCTACATGTACTACTAAGGCTTAGATGTATCTGCAAACAGTCCCAGTACAATTTTGATTTGCACCCAACCTACATGTGATGTGAATGTGTACAGGATTGATTCATTGCATACACTAAGCACTGGAAGCGGCAACCAGACCCAAACCTGGGGTAGTAGATAATGCGCCTCGGAATAGACTATAATCCTATAATCTAAAATTAAACATTACAAATATCAATTTACCTTCACTCTGCCCTTTTCTAATTATTATTTTATATGCTATGTGAGCTAAATATATCTAGCCTCAATCAATCTTTTCTATTATTAATAAATTAAAACAATATTATACATACATGTAGGTGGGGTTTGAAGTATTTAAAATGTCAACATTATATAATTCTGATTGTTTAAATGACAATTCTCCATTGTAATTTCTTATGATTTGTTTATTCGGAACATGATAGTACATGTATATGTTATACAAAAGTGAGCAGATATCAAATGTATACATTTTTAAGCAAACAGGTTAAAAATGTAAATTTGCATTCTATAAGAAGAATGATTAATTACACTCCTTAGAATAATAAATGTAAATCTCTATACTTTTGTCAATAGTTTGTAATCAACATCATGCGTTACACATCAATGGATATAACTTCGCCAGAGAAGCGTTTCATATGAATATGTCGTCCGACAAGTTATCGGATCTGATAATTTTCCTTGAATCTGAATGGCTAAGATGCACATTTCCTGTGAAAACTGTCGGATAAAACAGTCGACAAGTCCTTATGCGAAACGACTCCCAGGAGTAAATAAATTTCCTGAATCATTTAATATTTACCTCAATACATAAGTCAATGCAAAGGGTTCACAGATATGTGATAATATATCAGAGTTATTGTAAATACTTTGTTTAGTTCCTGATATATGAAAGTTCTATTTACTTATGGCTCCGATATTACATTCTAAATGAATATAATGAAAGTTTAGCTTATGTATTATACACAGACCATGTAATATTGGAGAAATGTGGAGCGTTTTGGCCCAGTGGCTTAGTCTCCGGACTCTGAAACAGAGGGTCGTGGGTTCGAATCCCAACCATGGCGTAATTTCCTTCAGAAAGAAATTGATCCACAATGTGCTGCACTCAACCCAAGTAAATGAGAAGTAAATGGGTACCTGGCAGGAATTTATTCCTTGAAACACAGCGCGCGTAACAACTGCACTGCTAAAGCCAGGGTAATTATGCTGCATATACTGTAGAGCTCTTAGAGACTTCTGACAAAGTAAGTATTAAGCGCTATATAAGCAAGTATAATTATTATTATATTCCTGTCTGGGGCATGAACTTCATTTTTTGACATGATTTATTATATTCAATATATTGATTCTGCCACACCTCAAATAGATACATGTACATATATTTTCCAAAAAAAATTAATAGTATTTGATATATTTATTACTTGATATCGTAGCTTATTAATGGCATTTATGATTTGAACATTTTACATATGGTCACGTTATATTCCAGGCAATATCAAGTTTGCCCTTATAAATGCCTCAGTACAGTCCTGTGTATGTGTACAAATACCAAATTAAGTGCCCTCTCTTTCTTTGGGCACCAGAGGGTTATTAAGGTTAAACAGAGTATTTATGTCAGGTAACAGCATTTGCGGCGGAAGCAAAAAAAATTAGGGGGGGAGTCCACCTGAAATTTTGTAATTGGCACAGGTAAACAATTTGACAAGCCAACAAAAAAATTAGGGGATCAGAAGGGGGGCGCAGGAAATAAAATTGACAAGCAAAAAAAAATGTTATCAAATAAAAAATTAGGAGGGACCGTCCCCCCACCTCAAATTTAATGGAGGGGGGGGGACGAGTCAACCCCCCCCCCCCGCTTCCACCGCCTATGGGTACCAGACAATGTCTTTCATTTAATAATTTATTCGATTTGTGTATTAAGGGGCTGAGGAAGAATTGTGAGGGTGTGTCAATGCATGTGTGTGTGTGTGTGAGAGAGAGTGTGTGTGATAGAGAAGTGTGGGGTTTTGGGTTGGGATATGCACTTGGTTATAATATGTATTCTAAGACCTTGTCTTTCTAGCTGATCCTCAGTATACATGAAATATATTTCTGAAATATTTTGTGTATCTTTACCTTATTTTTGTATTCATATTTGTGTGATTCTTGTTTATTGTAGTTTTCATGCTGAATTGAATTAATAGAGTTGAATATACATGTAGGTTATCATAACATCATTTTATAATTGTGAGTGGATCCACTTGTGTATGTGGGTGAGGGTGTGTGTGTGTGTGCACCCTTTTAATAACATAAAAATACTACTTGTCTACACACACCTATATGGACCATTATTAATATATCAGTATGTAGTCAACATCTTCACAATTTAAATTTTCTCGCAAAATGTTAAAAGATTATGAAACTTGTAATCATTAGCTACATGTATTACCATTGAGCTGCTTCATGCTATTACTTTCGAATGAAGTCATTTGTATGTATACGTATTAATTGCCAATTGAAAATGCTTCTATGCGCAGTAAACGTGGGGATCATGTTCCATTATATTGCCAGTAAAAAAAATGTTCATACTAAAAGTTTATACTTCGAAATATATTTTACTCAGAGAACAGTATGATTAAAATATGTTAAGACGAATACATTTGTAGTGATCTTCTTTTGGTATTTTTTTTATTTGCATGATTATGCTTGTTGAAGTGAAAAAAGTGCATTGTGCATATTATGATCACCTAGTTTAATCTTTTATTTATAGGGAAATGGTTGGCAAAAAGTGGTTTTCATTGACACTGAAAAAAAACTATCAAACCCATAGATGTCTAAGATGTTTCTTACCAAAATTCTAAAGATTACACCTAAAATGATTAATATTCTATCTATTTTAGGGGTCTTTAGATTCTGAAAGAGAGTCGGTGGGTTCATGGACTACAACACCGATTGTTAAGTGTTTGTCTTTGGTTATTAATCTCCCTGCATGCATATCATCAACATCATCATCACTATCACCATCATCAGTATCATCATTCCACCACCACTATCATCATCATCATCATCATCATACTTATCCTATCACAATTATCAACAACATCATCACATTTACAACCACCCACATCGACAATGTCGTTACACAGTCTCACCAACTTACTTCTAATGACCCAAAATACGAATGACATCTCCCACTAATTATCCAGTTTGTTATAAATCATTTAATCATTAGGGCATGGCAGTTTTTAAATGTACAATGCATTCACATAAAGTAAGCATCAACTTGTTTCATGAGCAAAAAATAATGCACATACGTACAAAAGTGTGAGATATTTACCTAAATTCTGAGTGAATATAAACAAATGTGAGCTCCACATTTTGTTAAATTATGGATACAGATACTACATATAAGCAAAAATTACTCATTCCATACATGTATACAGTTTTAAATAATTCATTCAAAGAAATCACGTTAGACCTTGAGCCATTCCAACGGCCTATAACACAACAACTTTACGATTGATCCTAGGGTTGACTCATACGATTGATTACTCATAATAATCTATGCAATCAATTGTTAATATGGCCCTATTTTTCATTTGTTGAGTTAGCAAGTGACTTCTCAAGATATTCACTGGAAAGATTGAGTCTATCAGATGTAACCTACCGTCAAACACACCCATCTCTGGCAGAGAGGAGTCAAAAATAGAGTTGGACAGAACTGTACCTTCCTCGTACGATTATCATCTTACTGCATTTACGCCAGATCATCTCCTTTAGAAATACAGAGAATCATAAGAAAGAATCCTGATCCCTAGATCCTATTCCAACTACAGTTGTGAAGGAAAATGATGACTTGCCAAAGTTGCTGAGAAAGTTTCTGTGAAGAGAATGAAGACACATCTGCAGGACAATGGCCTTCACGACACTATCCAGTCTTCTTACAAACAGCTCAACATGCTGAGACAGCTCTTCTCAGGATATCTGATGACATATTAAAAGCAGTTGACGAGCATTCATGATTATCCTTTTAGATCTGTCAGCACCATTTGACACGATAGACCATGAAGTTTCTCTCCTGAGACTGTATGAAGACTTTAAGGTTGATGCCACTATCTTAGCATGATTCCGGTCGTATCTCCACTGCAGACGGCAAAAGGTGAATATCAATGGGACTTTGACAAAGGTGGCTCTCTTGAAGTACGGCTTTCCGCATGGTTCCGTCCTCGGACCACTGTATACTCTTCAATCTGTACACTGCACCTCTTGGGGAAATTGCTCGTCATCATGGAGTGCAGGTTCACTTCTATGCGGATGAAACGCAATTCGACCCCAAAGTGAGAGATGATAATGTTGATGCTATTTCAAGTCTTACTAGTACCTACCTGGCTGAAATCCGGCAATAGATGGTCATGAAATTTGTGAAGCTGAATGATGACAAGACTGAATTGTTAGTCATTTCTTCACCACATATGCGAAACAAGATTGTCCACATAAGCATCAATCTGGCAGTGTGTCTGTCCCTCCTTCAAAGAATGCTCGTAATCTGGGTGTCTTCTTCGACCAGTGCATGAGATAAGAGACCAGCGAAAGAAGATATCGCATACCCGACAGAAGCTGAAGACAGAGCATGGAAAGGCCTACTTCACGTTTCCGGCTAGGCTGTTTTACCGTGATAAACAAACACAGAAGGAAGTAGAGTACAAAACAAGCTGATAGTGTATGGACGGATTCAGCATTGAAAATCTATTGTTAACGTATATGCACCCAATAATGAAAAGGAACATGTAGATTTTCTTTTATTGATCTTTATTTGAAACTACAAGAGTTCATTGATGAAGGACATAAATGCATAATAAGAGGAGACTATAACTTCATACAGGACTTGGATATGGATAGAGAAAGTGATAGTACGAGAACAGTGTGGAAACGTTAGCGGTTCATATAGAACAATATTAAACTGAAAGAATGCTTCTGTCTTTATATTTGGAGAACAACAAACCAAACAAAAAGGTTTACACGGAGGAGACTCAATCCATGTATTTAGTCAAGACTGTACTTTTGGTTGGATCCTGTTACTGCTCTCAGTGACAGCCTCCCGTTTTGGGTTAATGAATTTGAACAAAAACATGATAAAAAATGTCGTGGGACTGGATAAAATACCAAACTAAAAAATTTACTATCCCGTACTCAAAGAAGAAAAGAGGTGAAAAAGAAAGACTAAGACAAGAACTAAAGGAGGAATTGAAAAATATATGAGACAGAAGTGAAATAGAAGGAAACGGTTTAGATGAAGACGTTGTAGATAGAAAGAAACACATTGAGGTCGAATTATACAAATTTTATGGTTATTTTGCAATAGGGGCAATTTTGAGATCAAAATGCAATTGGTATGATCAGGGGGTAAAGCAATAGATACATATATATATATATGTAAATATATATATATATATATATTCATTGGATAAAAGCTAGGCTGAAAATACATCTATTGATGTATTGGATGCGAATGATGGGACTTTTAGAAAACAATCAAACATTAATATATATTTCTCAAGGAATATTTCACTTTTTTAACTGAGATATAGTAGATATGACGAGATCTCCAACAATTATATTTGTCATAGCAACCTGGAAAAGATAGCAGAATCAGAAAAGACTTCAGGTGAAGGTTTTAATCTCATGTAATGAAGCAAAAGAAGAACTGGTTAAAATGACTAAAAAATAAAACAACAGGAAATGATGGCCTATAGGTGGAGTTTTACGAAACAATCTGGCCAATGGTCTCAAAATATATGATAGACTCTTTTAATGCAGCATATAAAGACCAATCTAAATCAGTTTCACAAAGGCAAGGGGTGATAAAATTTAATCCCAAAGCCCAATAAAGAAAGATGCTTACTGAATTACTGAAGACCAATTACTTTGATAAATGTTGATGCGAGAATCCTTTCCTAATGTTTAGCCAAAAGAATTTATAAAGTGATAGGAAACCTGATTAATTGTCAACAGACGGCACTTATAAAAGTTAGACACATTTGTAAAGGAGTTCGATTAATATCAGACTTAATGTTTTATGAAAAAGAGAAAATTTCCATGAACGATTATGGCGTTAGATCTTACCAAGGCGTTCGACTCATCAAGCCACTCATTTATTTATCAATGTTTGGAAGCCTATAACTTGATCCTTCCGTTATCCACTGGGTAAAAACTGTTCATGATATCAATAGCTCTGTTCTCGTAATGGATTTACAGGCTATTTACAGGCTACAAGTAAGTAGAGGAGTAAGACAATGGGACCCTCTTGCGCCCTTATTATTCATTTTGGGATTAGAGGTATATTTGAATAGGGTTAGAAATAATGACAGTATAAAGGGTTTGAAGTTGAAGGAAAGGTAGTAAACTACACTGCTTATGCAGATGACATTACATGTTTCTGTAAAGACCGTCACTCCCTACAACATGCATTTTAAGAGTTTGAGGAATTTTCTAAAAATATATGGTTTATGTATCAGTAAATAAAAAAATGAAGCCATGTGGATTGGTAAGAATCGTCATCTAGGTGAAAAGGACAGTGTTATTCTATGGCCAGAGAAAGGAGTTAAAGTTTTAGGCATCTTCTTTTCTTATAATACAGAAAAAACAGGTAAAATGAATTTTGAAACCAGAGATAAAGAGATGAGAATTTTACTAAATAAAGGGAAAAACAGAGGACTTACCTTGATAGGCAAAATACAAATATTGAAAAACTTGTATAATGTCCAAAGTAACTTATCTAATATCCAATATTTCATTACCCATTGCTTTTGTAAAAGAAGTTGAGAAGCTCATGTTTTCATTCATGGGGAATGGCCCAGATAAAATTGCATGTACAACTATGTTTGCTGATCATGCAGAAGGGGGACTAAAATTCCCAAACATTTAATGTATGATAAACAATCAGCTAGTGAAATAGGTCCAGCGATATTTCTTCGGATCAGATCATAAGTTCGATAACTATGTGGGAATATTTCGTAAAGTCATATGGTGGAGTATCTATATTTGTCAGTAATTATGCAATTGAGAAACTGCCAAAAGTTAAGGATATCCATCCATTTTATATTGCTTTATTAAAAGCGTGGTCAAAGACAGATTTTGATTTGGGCTTGGTGACTAATGTATGAAGAAGGGCTATCTAATATTTATCAAGTATTCAAGAGTGATGAAATTGATTTTCATTTTGATTATTGGAACGGAAAATGTGTTAAAAATAAATATTGTTTTTAATACATGTCAGTAATCGAGTCAGTGAAGAAAGATTGGACATTTGAATTCCATCCTTTGATATTACAAATGTTTTGGGATAAAAAAATAATGAATATCAGTTACAAGAAAAAGTGACTTCTGCATTATATAATGTGAAATCGAAAGCAAAATACAAGAACTTTTTGTCTGGGTTGATAACCAGACCAGTAAGTGAACAATTATTTTCTACAACCTTTGATATTCAAGATGATGGCTTGTCTCAAATCTACATCCTTTCGTGTTTAAGTGCATAGTAGAAGCAAAAATTACAGTTTTTCCATTCAAATTAATACATAATATACTGTATACTCATCATAGATTGTTTAAGATGAAAGTAGTCGACTCAGAACACTCAAATTTAGAGACACATTTTCGTTTTTTGTGACTGTGATGTTATTTGTAATCTTCGACGGGAATTTATTTTTAAGATTGGCAAGAATTTTAATGTTAAGTTGAAAGATGTTAGTAAGAAAAGAATCTAATTTGGATTCATTTTGGACTGGAAAGGCCCCCACAAAATGTTACTAAACCATTTGGTTCTAATGTTCAAAATATATGTTTAGGTAGAAAAGTGTAAAAATTCACAACCATGTATAAGAGGGCTAATATTTTTAATTTCCAATACAAAACTAATTGAGCTTAACATTGCAAAATAGAGGCATATTGAAGGAGTGCACTATACAAAATGGACCCCTGTTGAAAACCATATTTTGAAATATCCTTGATATACATATTACTTTTTTGCCCACTTTTCATGTACTGTGATGTATGTTTTACCCTATACCATTGTAAATGTGATTGATATTATGATCACTAACTGTTATACACTGAACATACCGATTGTTTGATCAATAAAAAAAAATCGAAAGAAAAATAAAATACGTCATCGGCTCGGGGTTTCATGGGCCGCCGTGAAATGAAGGATCAAAACATGGCGTAAGTGGAAATGTATTCTTTTAAGTTCCGAGCGAACAACAATTATTACCATTTTGAAAATAAAATCTGATCATGTGTCAGGTTATGACATATTTCTTGAATAAAAAACAAACAATGACATGTAATTTAAAAAAATGATGTAACATATTGAGTAGCTGCTCGAAATTACGTCACAAATGAAAACTTGAAATTAAAACACATTTCTTAATCTTTAATTGATTTTCCTAACACCTCCACCAATATGTTTAAGTGTTGTTTTTCTGGTGTTTTTACGACAAGTTTTTCTTCAGCGTGAACTTCCCATTAATTGACCGTTTTACGATTGTACATTCTAAAAACAAGGAATTAAATTGGCATGCTAATGTTCTCTTGAATTGCAATTAACATTAGTAATAACAACGATTCCAGCCATGAAACATCATTCAATGTGTTATTTACTTATTCTTCATGCCCTGTGCCCGTACAAGGAAGTGTTAATACCATTAAAATCCAACAAACATTATACCCCCTACAACGTTCGACGTCAATCCTGTCATGAATTCTATTGGCTAACTCTTACGCAGTCACACGAGCGAAATGAGTGCCAAACCGACCGATGGTACGTCATTGGAAATAATGTAATTGCTTTGATCGGAATGGATTCGGTTTCGGAAGTGTGAATGAGGCAGCAGCAAGTTCACCAACCAATTCTGCTAAATGTCGGGAAAGTGGTCTCCAACATAGAAAAATATCATAGGCGCTCTTGCTTTTCATTCGGACTGGATGCTTAGCACAAGCCCTCGAAATTGAAGTCAAAAAGCTGTTTCATTACGAAATCGGTAAGTATGGAATTCTGATATACATAAAAATAATAAAAGTGTTTGTATATTGAGTTATGCAAATTTTATCAGACATGTTTAATCAATTACTTCTGATGAAACTGATACGCCTTACTTTTTACATTTTTTGAGCTGGGGTGTATATATTATTATCCCTGCCCTTGTTCTCAATGTGTAGAGAATACTTCTATCACCAGGAGGTGTTATCAAAAGTAGCTTACATGAAAGAAAATGTAACTGATGTAATTAAATCTAGGGAATTATGTTGAAGAAATGTTCTAAGTTTAAATTTAAGTATATTGAGATATTTTTTAAACGTCTTCGAGGATAACATTCCAGAATACGAGAACATTTTGAGTTGCTTTCCGGGATAATGAAATTTTTTTAAAGACGATAATCAGACTGTCATAAATGTGACTATCAAAAAAAAAAGATTTAATGGAAGTAATTTCTAGTGTATAAATACATGAAGATATCGATAATATACCAATAAATACAAACACATTATTAATATTTTAAACCTAGGAAAGAGTGGAGCTGTGCATCCTCTGAAACCAGAATAAGATATCATTCTGACTAATTTGTTTCTCTATGAAGCATTTATTTGAAACCCCTAGACAATGATTCCATAATTCAGATATGATAATATCAAACTGTTGTGAAGCATTAGTTATTTCTTTGTAGGACATACCCACGCAATCTAATTTACTTTCTATTTAATTTCTATAAATTTTGGAAATTTATCTTGTTGAAAATTATTTTAAATTATTATCAATATAAATTTAGAAGAAAATTACAATTTCTACCGTATCTATTTGAATATCATGAAGCCGTAGAAACAGAAATGGAAAATGATGCAATTCATAAAAAATCTAACTTTTCGTCATTCTTCTAAAAGCGAAAATAAATTTAAAATCGTTTGAATATACGCAACATATCAATAAAACTATCCTTTTCATTTTTATTTCACAATCAAATAGCAGTTACGGTAATCGTACTGATGTATCATCATATTACTTACACAAGATTTGTAAATTGTGATTGCATACCCAAAGCGGTTCAAAATGTATGAGAGGAAAAAGCAGAAAAATACTTTTCAGTTTCTCTTATGTTTCAATCTGTTATAGTCTCTTAATCTTAGATTTATATTTGTTCTTTCGTATAGGTGAAACATTGTTTTCCTTCTAAGGATCTTTTATGCTGTAAATCGGCATGATGGTTTAGAAAATACTGCTGCACAGAGTACACTTTCTTCACCGACTCATTACTCATGGAAACAGTGGGATAACATATTACATATTACGGTTAATTGAGAGGTCATAGGTCAGCATGAAGGTCCGTGAAGGGATGCCCAGGCCTGTTAAGGGGACCGACCTTTTAAGAACAATGTGGGGGACAATCTTTTTTCTCATCATGGTGAGTCTTACTTTAATTTTTCACTAATCTGTCTGTGGGTGTGTGTGTGTGTGTGCGTGTGTGTGTGTGTGTGAGTGTGTTCGAGAGCTTGTGCGTTTTGATTTCTATTAAAGACGTTTATCAGCCTGATATGATTACTTATGTCTGAGTCTGTCCTTTAATATCGTTATCCGAAATATGTGACCCACAAGGGCTCGATGGGGCGCGGCTCGAACCGCGAACCTCTGTATAAGATTACTACATTGATTACAGACGCACCATGTATGCATAATTCAATGTTTTTCGTGAATTTGAAATAGGTAAGTCGGCTTTGTTGTCTGCTCTAGTGCTTTTTTTCATTGCCTATTGTCACGCTTCTCATGAATTGTCTCTTAAGCTCCTTGTATAGAGATCATTTGCAAAGACGTGTATAATTACGACGATAATCCGTTTTGGGTGAAATCACAGCATACCAAATGCTTTTATTTTCCAGAATGAAAAAAAGGTAAATATTCCCTTGCAAGTACAATGATGATGCTGGCCAACGAAAGTCAGAAACTAATTTGTGATTTGTGGCTTCTAATGGGTTTCAAGACGGTGGCCTCAATGTTTCACTAAAAAATGCATTTGGTTTCTTCTTTTCATGAATTATTGTTTGTAATAAAAAATAATTTTGTTCCTTAAGATTGCATACCAGTATTCGATCTGTTTTCCTGTTGCAATTTCAGAGTAAACGAGATAAATGTGACTCGAATAGTGGATCTGAAATCATACCTCCCAACGCTCTCCTCGTCTCGTTCTACGTTTCATTTTTTTCTATTTCCCTTTTCCCTCCAAAAATAACCATGCTACCGGTTACTGTTCGTTACAATGAGAGAAAGTAAATTATTCCTATCTATTGAAATTGTAGCATCTAAATTAAAAGTGTTTTATTATGTTCTTTCATTTTATTAATTTTTAACCGTTCTGGCATTTTTCACAACCGAAAAAAGGTGAGGAATAAATCCTGAAAGATTTATATCCCTATTTGCCTATATCTTTTTAATCGTTCAATTAAATAGTACAGAGGCGTTGGAGTCTGTAGGAAGCGTCAGTCCACCCCCCCCCCCCTTCAGCAAACGTATACAAAAACGCGAAGTCCATAAACTTGTGGTTTTGTTTTGGCCGGATCACTCCCTCCCACATTCAGCTCAACCCTTCCGTTATCAAAAACGCTCAGCGGCCCCTGTAATTTATACATCTTTTCAAATAGTTTTAGTGTTGATGCTCACCAGGGTAATCGCCCTAAAGGTATGTTTGCCGTAAAGAAAAATAAAAGGTCAACCTGTCTCTTTTTTCTTTATATGGATCCTTTTCTACTACGCTATTCGCAAGAAAAACAAAAGACACAAAAAAGAACGAAACTGGCGAAAAAGTAGGAAAATTGATAACACTTTTAGGGGGAGGTGTAGGTGTCAGATTTAGAGGGGTTTGTCGGGACACACCAAACAAACATGTTTTTTTTAAGGTGGATACCTCAACGTAAATTCTCATTCTATTTCCTCAGTTTCCGGCGAGGAAACTTTTAGTTCTTTAATTTGAACTGATTATGCTCTTGTCGAATTTTCGGTAAAAAAAAATTTCACCTGGGACAGAAAGAGAGAATGAGACGAAGAGCTTCTAAAACCTAACATGACATAGTCATTCTATAAAATGACGTGAATTATAAAAATTGAGGTGGGGGACTAAAAATCTATAATTCTTTATAAGTAAATATTCATGCAATAGCAAAAGCGCACATTATGGTTTACATTATACCTGTTTGGTCTATTTCCTCGTGTTTCCCTCTCATCCTTCTGTCGTTTCATCATTCTCCTATACATGTATCCCGATTTGCATTTTCTTTTTTTTTCAATCTCACTTGCATCTTCTTCCAGCCTTATGTGTATCATCACAGAGGGGAAATTGTATTTTTTATGAAGAAAGCACTGTCATGCTCAAAAAGAAAATGTTCTTGCCATGTCTTAAGCGCCTGCATGTTTTGTCAATGAGTGAGGAAACATTTACTTTTTTAAATTTTACTGTCGTAATATGAAAAGCAGTATTCCTAAGAGCTTTTGTATTGCTAAATCCGAAAAGCATTCAGGAGGACATCCTGACGAAATACATTGATCTTCCTTTCATTCAGGGCGTTGGTTATTTGTCTCCTGCTCTTTTTATAAGGAATTTGTCTGAGCGTCCGCCATGACTTTCTTTTGTTTGGGGAGTGCCGAGATCAAGAACTGCGTGGACGTTTTCACTTTCAAAAGAGCAGAGGATAAACGGTGTTCTAAATTGCTTTATTTTCTGTTTATCTCCTTTGAAATAGAAGAAGAAAAAAGGAGCAATAAGATGAGAGAACGAGAGAAAGCGGGAGGGGGGTTCAAAAATGTACCAGGGGCCCGTTTTGAGAATCCTGTCGATAAACACTAATCTTCCTTTTGTTCGGGGCGTTGACCATCTGTATCCTGCTCTTTTCGGAAGGAATTTGTTTTAGTGACCGCCCAGACATTCTTTTGTTTGAGTAGTGCCGATATCATGAACTACATGGACGTTTCCCTTTTGAAAAGAACGTAAGATAAATGGTGTGCTGAATTGCTTTCTTTTCTCTTTTTTCAGAATAGTAGACAAAAATAACGAGAAGATTGATGACGGGGAGGGGAAAAGTTCAAAAGTGCACCGAGATCAGCTCAAAGTACTAAGACATTACAATTTGTTTGTTTTTCTGAAAATAATAATAATAATAATACCAACATGCTTATATAGTGCACATCACTGCCAAATGCGTCGCTATGCGCTTAATTGGATATTACTACCCTGGCTTTAGCCTCGCAGTCTTTTACAGCGCGATGGCATTTCAAGGAATAAATTCCTGCAAGGTACCCATTTACCTTGCCGAAATTTCTTGCCGAAGGAAATTACGCCATGGCTGGGATTCGAACCTACGACACTCTGTTTCAAAGTCCGAAGACTAATCCACTGGGCCACAACGCTCCACAATCGATCGATGAACCCAAGGAGATATAATTTTATCCTAGTGATCTCCTTGATGAAACAAATCAGACGAAAATGGTGAATAAACGCGTAGCTTATTACGTGACGATCTTGCAGAAAAGATTTTTTATCTATAAGAACAACGATTTGGATCAAATCCCCTGATCAGAATAAATCACGTGATCAGGCCTTGTGCGCGCGCGTACGTGCACGTCACAAAATTTTTCCTTCCCATCTGACTCCAACGAAAAATTCGGGTAAAGTTGAAATGATTTCCTATTTGGGGAATTTTCCCCACGTAGCTATATATTTTTTCATTTGGTTATCGAAGTAGGTTTATACAGGAAATAGTGGCAGAGGTTTTAGTAAATAACAATTACGAAAAAGCTGAGAAACTTCATCGAATTAAACCAAACATATCTCGGCTTCTGTAGAAGCCCGTCGTAGCTAAGTCATGTAAGTGAAGGACTCGTGGGCTTCTGTAGAAGCCCATAGCACGCAAAGGGTTAAGTTGAAAATAAGTTATTGTAACAAATTAGCCTATGTACATTTCAATCTTGTTTCTAAATTCTTGGAGAAGATTTTAATCCGGTTTTAATCTTAAAGATGGAACAATTGCAATTTTGTGTTAGAAAATATAATACCATGTGCAATAGTTTGCAATGTATGAGACGGGGGAGGGGGTGCATGGAGGTAAGGTGAGTGGGGTTGTGATATCAGGTTTGGACAAATCATCAGATAATCAAAGCGTACCCATTACAGTAATGCCAACATTACTGTTTCAACCCGATGATGTAATGATTAACAGTATCTTTAAATACATATTCGGGTTTAATGTAATCTGTGGGTGTGCTTTACCCTTTCCATTTGATTGAAAAATCTAATTGAACATGAACTAATTTCTAATTGTAGATCCCTTTTAAAGTGAACAGAGACAAAATTAAAGACTTTTGACGGCGCTTCATACACATGGCTAATATTTCATGAATGACAAATGATTATAACTCTTATTACAAAATGACCAGCTTCTTTAAACAAAAAATCACGAGAAGCTATCCATTTTTTAATACATTCTATAGAAACTTAACTAATTGCCCCTCTACTCCATCCATATTCAATTTGAGTAGATCATTTGTGGGGCATGTTATAAAATTATACTACAAGTGCAGACTTACGCCATATTATCCGCATACATTCGTAATTCCGAAGGTTCGTTATTCCGAAAACGAAATGAGGTACGTAATTCCGAAGGTTCGTTAGTCCGAAAACGAGATGATTAACGAACCTAATTTCGTTTTCGGACTAACGAACCTTCGGAACAACGAACCTTATTTCGTTTTCGGATTAACGAACCTTCGGTATAACGAACCTTCGGAATAATGCCACAAATGTTCGGATTAACGCACATTTTTAAGTTTTCGGATTAACGAACATCGAGGCATAGGCAATTAACTTTTTCAGAATTATGAACCTTCGGAATTAAGAACCTTCAGAATTAAGATCCTTCGGAATTACGAAGTGTATATAACCATGTTATCGTGGTACTATGACAATTGATCCTCGACATCTACTCCGCCGAACAGTTGTTCAAATTATGACTAAAGCATGAAACTTTTACATTTATTAGTATATATGCCGTGCACTCCATTTTAAAGATGGGAGGTAAATTTGTTAATCAGCGTTGATGCCTTTTTGGCCGTTGCCATACATCAATAATAACATACATTCCTATAATAATGGTGAATATACGTTGTAAGATGACCAAAAAAGATAAAATTTTAAGCATCCATTTGAACACATATGACACTTAGAAATATTCAAGATCACTATAATTCCAATTGGTCGTTGTCATGATAACGGCTTGTTTTCCCCCAGACAAAAAAAATACATTGTAGAATCGGATTTATTTTTAATTTCCCCTAATTCTACAGTGCTAAGCAAGGATATTGTTTCGCCAGCGAAAAGATTGTTTGAATTTATATAATACCAATATTGGAAACATTGAATTATTTGAATTTATTTCCTATCATTTGTTTAGGATACCGTATAGAATGACATACGATTTTTTGTTATGCAAATTATGTCCACTTAGTGGAGTTTGGTGCATAGGTGCGTTGACGTGTCACTCCATTTTTGAAAGGTTCAGGAGTCAGACGCCTGTATCGGCCTCCATAGTTTGGGGAAACTTTCTGTTGTTAAATGTGATTTAAACGTGGTTTTGTCCCGCCAGAAAAGAGTAAGTGTTTTTTTAATTCATTAGATCTTTTATGTTTTCCATATATGTCAGACAAATTAAATAAAGTCAATTTATAGTGTCTCGATTTGCCCTGTTTAGGAATAAGAGCAGTGCGTGTAGGTTTCTGACCCAGTTTTCAGCCCTGTTCCTGGTTTCGGATTTCAGTTTTCAGTTTTTGTCTAGATTCATTACAAATTATGCTAATTGAAAGAGTCGATCCACGAAAGTGAAAATTGTATGTTTGTATTAAGAACTTATTTGCGAAATGAAAAGGAAAATAATGATATTATGTTTTTGATATAACAGAGCAGAATAGTATTTGCATAAATAAATAAACATATGAACACTAAATCAAAACAAGTTTTGATTTAAGAGCAAATCATCTCAGAATCAAATAAATGTTTAACTTTAGTGATGTATACTAAGAAAAAATGTTTGGTTATTGTTATATTTACATTTACAAACGCAAATACGTGTCGTATTTTAATTGCTAGCTGGCAAAGGAATTATTTAATGTACAATGTAGTAACAAATTGTTACTGTTTATGAAAAGAATTAGAAAAAAATGCATATAAGCTTTCACTATTTATGATTAAGTTGACTTATGTATATGAAAGATAAGCAAAGTTATTTTAAATAAATGTGTGCATAGCTGAAAGCAAATTGACGAAGTCAAAGAAAGTTGAGATTAATTCCAAACTATAAGAATTTTACAAATATTATCTTTGTTTATTATTTCAGCAAACAGACGTGAATTATAATCATAATTTCGATAGCAATTCGGTTCCATAATCCTTATGATTACATTGTTTTAAAAGACAATAGACAATGATTGTTCATGTATGAGAACAACAGTTAAATAATTACACGTGACACAAGATGCTGTGTGATAAAACAATTTTATTTATGAACATGCTGTAAACTGAACCATAAAGTCATTTATGTAACAAAGACTTGTTATTGTTTTATATATTTTGTTCAAACAGATCGAATAAAGTATACATTTAACGACGTTATATATCGGTACGGCGGGATGTGACGGTTTGTGTTTCTTCTTTCGACTATCCAGATATGTTAGTTTCTAACTGTACAAATAGCATCTTAAGCCATTGCATTAGCGACCAAATAGCGTCTAATTCACGAAGTGGTTGCCAAGACAATGGACAAGTGGAAAATTCAATTAGAATTGATTTAATGTATATGCTTAAGTTTTGACCCACCTATTTGAGCAAAAATTACAAAAGTGTTCTGCGTGAGTTCTTTAGAAAGATTAGACATTGCGTTTCCTTTGAAATGCTTGAATTAAATGAAAAATATCAATGTTGAAAAGGGGCCCGTTGCCGTGGCAAAGCGTATTTCCCCCGAGAAAGGTAACAATATTGATAAAAATGTAGGAAATGATCATCATTCCATTTTCCCTAATTTTACAGTGATAAATGAAGATATGTTTGTGGCTAAATATAATAATACAATTATATCTTAATCCATTGCCATAGCAATAAAATAACATTTAATTTCCAAAAAAAATACAATAAAAATCTACTTAATTTACATGCATAAAAGGTTGGGTCCCGTCATTTGATTTTGACTACTAAATTCATTAAGTGTTATGCATGAACTCAATGGAATGATATAAATTGATGTTGCATGTGTAATCCTTGGATTCTATGATAGATATAAATATTGCAAATGGCCTGTTGCCATAGCAACGGCTCATTTTCCCAAGAAAATTACAAGCTTTGATAAAAAAGGAAAGAAGAATTTTATTTTCTTTCATTTTCCCTAATTTTATGGTACGAAACATTCATGTACATGTTTGCTGCAAAATGTATAAATAACATCTTTAAGCAATTGCCATTGCAGAAAATCTAAAAATCTAATTTACAAAATATAACATGGTTGTCAAGAAACCGGAGAGGTTGAAATACGATGCAAATAACTTGCTCTACGTGCATAAGATTTGACCTACTCTTTTAAGTTTAAACAAAAGTTAAAAAATGTGTTAGGAATGAGTTCACTGTTGCAAATGGCCCCAGAAAAGTAGAAATGTTGATAAAACAAGTTCATTTTCTTTCCTTTTCCCTTATTCGAGGGTGCTGAACATGAATATGTACATGTTGCTAAATGTGTAAACACTATCCTGTTTAATCATTTAATTAGCATCGCAACGAAAGAAGACCTATAACAGATCATAATTGCTAATAGGCTAAACCAAATCCCCAAACACGCATTTGGATGCTGGACAATTTTGCCCAAAGACTTATATTCGCAGGCGCCTACATTCGTTATTCCGAAGCTTCGTAATTCCGAAGGTTCGGTTATTCCGAAGGTTCGTATTTCCGAAGGTTCGTAATTCCGAAGGTTCGTAATTCCGAAGGTTCGTCAGTCCGAAAACGAAATAAGGTTCGTAATTCCGAAGGTTCGTTAATCCGAAAACGAAATAAGGTTCGTAATTCCGAAGGTTCGTTAATTCGAAAACAAAATAAGGTTCGTAATTCCGAAGGTTCGTTAATCCGAAAACGAAATAAGGTTCGTAATTCCGAAGGTTCGTTAATCCGAAAACGAAATAAGGTTCGTTAATCCGAAAACGAAATAAGGTTCGTTAATCCGAAAATTAAATAAGGTTCGTATTTCCGAAAATGAAAATAATTCATTTTGGTAACAAAAACGATGTTGTCATTACAAGATTACACGATATTATGCAATGATAGTAATAACGATCGATGATACATGCGTGTGTTGGGGCCAAAGCATGTATTTCATTAAGAATGGCGCCCTGATCAAGCATAGGCTAATTTCGATTTTATCTGAGCAATTGCTGCCTATAAGCAAATTGTTTAATTAAAGGGGATCGAGTGTGTTGGAAGCGTGCGAGCAACCTCTAGATAATAGGATTTGTATTGGAGGGGATGTCATTTTTAATAACAGCTTCTGCTGGTAATAAAAATAATACTAATAATGATCCTTGTGAGATGTTGAAAGCGCGAATCGCAAGCTGAAACTAGTAGACATTTCATGTAACAAGACGTGAGGTGAGCATTCGGAGCATTTTTTGTAATCGTGAGAATGTGTATCTTTCTAAAGAATTAATGCGAGGGCGAGCTGTAATTTGTTTATATACTGACCTGGGGCCCGTTGCATGAAACTTTTTACCAGAAAAAACTCAGGTTGTTTTTACAGGAGTTTTTGCCCTGTGCCAAAGTCAATGGCGGAAATCAGCTAGACTAACCTTAGTTTTCAGTTTTTACCAGAGTTTTCTCAGGTAAAAAGTTTTATGCAACAGGCTTCAGAAAGTAATCTTTTAAGGACTGCTTTTAGTGACTCATGAATAGAATGTATATCTCACGAACTAAATAATGAGAGCGCGAACCGCAAGCTTAAAATTTGTGATATTCCAACCTGAAAACTGAACATTTCATACTTCTTTTTTGTAACCAGGAATAGAATGAGTTGCTCAATAAAAAATAATTGATGCGGGCGAGAAACGTGAGCCAAATTTTTCCGATTTTCCAACCTGAAAACTGGACATTCTACGTGTTCTAAGCATTCTTGTAAAAAAAAATAATAATAGCTGGGAGAATAGTTTTCAGAACTGAAGTGGCTTCCCTGGGTAAATGATATCTATATCAATATTATCATTCTAGGCCCACATGAAATTTCCAAAAGTTTGAGCACGTGATTCGCTCGCAACATCTCACAAGGATGCCCTTTTAACAGTAATTGACCAAAAAGGTGAATTGACATCTTCAGATTTGACTTTTTCCCCCAAACCGCTTGCTCTCTACGCTCGCAGAAATGAAACGTAAATATATAACTTTAGTGATCACTTAAAAAATTGTGCTCAATTTAGTTACTACAAAACACACAACCTCTTTACACAGATGATAATCTAATGGTGAAAATATCCGTTTGCACCAAATTGCCCCTACTGGCCCCTTTTTTTTGCTTTGCCCCCCCCAAAAAAAAAAAAAAAATCGTTCCGCCGCCATTGGTTAAAACACGCATCGTCTTCATGGCTAACTGCAAAAAGTTCTTAAAATGTCCCCTTTAGATCAGGTCAGAGCTTATATATTTAAAAATTCTGTTCGCGCTTCTTGCTAGCAGTTATTATCTAAATTTAGTTACATAGGCATCTCGCTTTGAAGATCACAAACATATTGCCCATCATATCAACAAAAATATATAGCTCGCGCTCGCATTATTTAAAAAGGGTTTATCATGTTATTACATATTTACTTTATTTTATAAGGATAAAGCTAATTATTGACTGTTAGGACTACCCTTTCAAAGAAACAAAAAAAAATCAACTTTAAACTGCCGATCAAGGAAAATATGGCTAAAACAAATCCCCCCCCCCTATTTGACGAAAGTTGGATCCTCCGGGAGGGAGGCAGGGGGCATCAAAAATGAAATAAAAATCAGGGGAATTAATATTTTCCAAAATGGGAAAGTTCCTTTTTCAAAAATAAATATGCCGTTTTTCATGTTTTTTCGAAATAAAATACTCTTTTTAAAGTATACAAGTTAAGTTTTCAGGCTGGAATATTGAAAAATTTCAGCTTGCGCTTCGCACTCTCATTCGATTGGTGAAATATGCATCCTAAAGAGGTCACTAAATGCTTTTTTAACAGGTTCCTTTTCTGGTCAGTATGTTTAAGCTTGCGTTTTGCGCTCGTGTTAATTCTTTATTTAGATGCACATCTTTTTAATGACAGCAGAAATCTGCTCGGATTTTTAAAAACTAATTTTCTATTTTTATTTAAATAACCTAAAGTTTTAGCTTGTGATTCACGCTCGCTACACCTCGCAATAATGCCATTTTAAGAATAATTGACCACAAAAAACGTTATACAACTTCACCTCATTATATTCTCTCCCGAAAAATAAAGCCTAAATATACATTTTGCCATAATAAGAAGTCACTTCAATAAAGTTTTTCTCTACTTAATCACTATCAAACACACAATGACTTCAAGCAGATGATAATCTTAAGGTGAAAATATCACCAAAGTGCCCATTTTGACGTATGAGTTTCATTTTTTGGCTTTACCCCCAACGAAAATTCGTTCGGCCACCCTTGCCTTCCCATCCTCATATGATAATTGAACGGCAACAGTGCCCCCCGCCCCCCCCCCCCCCTTGCCTCTGCCTCTGCTTTCCCGGTTTTCATTTTTCGGATTAACGAACCTTATTTTGTTTTCGGATTAACGAACCTTATTTTGTTTTCGGATTAACGAACCTTATTTCGTTTTCGGATTAACGAACCTTCGGAAAAACGAACCTTATTTCGTTTTCGGATTAACGAACCTTCGGAAAAACGAACCTTATTTCGTTTTCGGATCAACGAACCTTCGGAATAACGAACCTTTTTCCGTTTTCGGATTAACGAACCTTCGGAACAACGAACCTTATTTCGTTTTCGGATTAACGAACCTTCGGAACAACGAACCTTATTTCGTTTTCGGATTATCGAACCTTCGGAATAACGAATCGTCGGAATTACGCCACAAATGTTCGGATTAACGAACCCTTTTTCGTTTTCGGATTAACGAACATCGAGGTATAGGCAATTTACGTGTTTCGGAATTACGAACCTTCGGAATAAAGAACCTTCGGAATTACGAAGCTTCGGAATTACGAAGTGTAACCATTCGCAGGCGGCTATTTTGATGAAAGTATTTTGGGGCCATTCGTGCCTTATAACTGTTCATCATCTCAGTAAGTTACAGGGGTTGACTAATCAAAATCTGAA
The DNA here is from genome assembly GCF_018143015.1 of Lytechinus variegatus. Classification (NCBI taxonomy): domain Eukaryota; kingdom Metazoa; phylum Echinodermata; class Echinoidea; order Temnopleuroida; family Toxopneustidae; genus Lytechinus; species Lytechinus variegatus. Next base: position 32,596,110 of record NC_054748.1, read on the forward strand.
GTCTATTTGAGATCGATTTTTTTATTCAATAAGATATCACGATTGGCAGCAAGTAGCCATTTTGAAAAACGGCTTCGAGCTTGGGGGCGCTTCCCCTCAAAAAAAATCATTACCAAGAAAAAAGAAGAGAAAAGTAAAGAGAGACGGAGGAAATATGATTATTATTTTCTGACTACTATACCAAAAATCGTTAAAGAGGATTTTTGTAATAAAGCATGTTAACATTTTTGCTCGCTCGCTTTGCTGGTAACTTTTTAATAGATTTAGCCCGCTTTGCCATATCTGGCCCTCTCAAAATTACGCTATAGATTTTGACGAAGTAAATTTGAAATACTGGGACAATGTTTAAGGTAACATAATGAATCCATTCAGCATAAAAAGGTAATTTATTCATTGATCATTTAACATAAAAAATAGACGGGTCAATACACGACCAAAATACCCTTACCCCGAATAAATTGCAGTAAATGGTTTTCAACGGTCTTTAGTACTATTTTATGTCAGTAATAACATTATACAAATCTACCAAAATCCGTATCCGGGAAGTAGTTATGTTAAAGATGGCGTCGAAGATGGCCGCCATTCATTGAGAATTCATATAACTCACTTATACCTAAAATCTTATTTAAGTGCATATTCCAGGGGGTAAAAAAATCTGTTCATACAGGTTATAGTGAATACATAAGCACTCCGTGGTACCTGGAAAGATTGCGCTCAAAATGGCTGCCGTAGGATAAAATTCCACAATTCATGTACTTACTAATGTGGCTCTAATTTGCTTCAGTGATTTTAAGAATCAAGTAGTACATCAGGCCGAGGTACAATGACATCCGGTGATCTGGAATTTCCAAGAACCAAGATGGTTTCCAGAAATTGATTCTAAAATGGCTGCTAATACCTAAAACGGACAAAGCTAATTTCATATCGGCCAAGGATATGTGATTTGGATGTCTAAATCACTGGTTTAACGGGTCAAATAAGATATTGGGACAAGTTACAAAGACAGCCAGTGGTCTGGTATGTCTGAAAATCTAATGTAGCTTCCAAACATTGATTCAAAAAAGGTTGCTAATAGCATGCAATCACTAGTTTTGTTGCATATTTATACTTTTTTCCCCATTGTCAAATGAAAAACCGATTAATTCATCCCTGAACATGTGGAACTAGTATTAACACTCTATGCACTCAAGTTGTTTTTATTGTCAAATCTGTAAGAAATGAAACATTGTATAATTCAAACAAAATTAAAAACTAAGGAAATAGTGACTGACATCATTATCGGTCTCATTTGCAGGTCACGTGCATATCCCCTTTTTTACATCCGATTTTGATTACATTTTTAGCGTTATGCTACTTTGGTTTGTCTCTATTAATTCAGATCAATATTTTTCAGGGGTGGACTTGACCATTTAATATAATTATGACTGCCCTCACGTTCTAGCAAGTGTTCATTCTATCTTTTGACAAAATAGCTTGACAAGTGCTCCATTTCAGCTCTGATATTCATAAACTGATCTCTAGGGGCCTGTTGCATAAAATATATAAGTTTTAATGTCATAATTTTGTTTCCCAGAGTTTTTGTTTATTTGCCATTATTCCTTATTGGCAAAAATTTTATGCAACGGGTCCCGGATGTTTTTTTTTCATTTTGTTTATCTTACTGCGTAGCCAGGATTTAATTGTGTTCAAAATGGCGGAAATTGCGCTTGAACGTTGAAGCGAACCAACATTCACAGAGCGCGGGAAGCGCGCTCCCGATGGGGGAGGGTGCAGGGAAGGGGTTTTGAACGTCCCGTGCGAAATTCACGATGTCTCTTCTAATTCAAATCAAAAGAAGAAGTCTCTCTCACAAATCTAGTACCCTAATCAGTTGACTTGCTGTGATTTAGAAACTTGTTTCGAAAAAAAACATATTAACACGGAAAAGAGATCAGATTTAGAAAAATGAAATAATTCATCTTCCATCACAAAGCGTTTAAGCTATAAAGCTTTATCAAATGTTGAGAAAAGAAAACGGCATGAAAAAGTTCAAAATAATTGGACTGGAACTAAAAATTGCTTTTTACCTTAAATACCCATAATTTACTTTTTTGTTCTGTACAGACGTGATCAGCGTGAGAAGTGCATTGAAATAATGCATCATTAAATTCATTTAAGTTTGTGTTTGTCTGATAATCAATCTACATTAGGGGGAGACCAAGAAAATGATTTCATTTATTCGTTCAGTCTTAAGAAAGAATCATTTACGCACTGATTCCCACCATTTTCGAATAATAAAGGATAAGCCACTATGAAAATGAAAAAAAAAATGTATGATTATATCAATGGAAAGAATTTTTACCGTTACGCCCTTGTTTGTGTGTTACAAGAAGGGGGAAGATTGCTGACAAATATGAAATTGACAAACGCGGCTCACAAAGGATATGCGCACAACGACCCTTCTTTCGTTGTCAAAATATCTGAAAACATGTACCTCCTCTTGTTAATCGGTCACCTAAAGTCTTACATAATTCTACAGCCCTTTCGGCATTTCCATTACGTAGTATAATTTGTTCCCAACAAGAGCTCATTTTGAGCTCTGATATTCGTAAGTTCAACTCCCGGCGTAAATTTTGTAAGTTATTTAATAACTGCTCCGATTGGGTTGGTTATAAAGGGGTAGGGGTGCAAGTGCCCTTGTGATTTTTAAAAGGCGGAGAGGGAAGGAGGTCTTTAGAGAAACAGAGAGAAGAAAAGGAGAGGATATAAAGAGATACTAGTCCCTTATCAAAAAGAAAGCAGGTACTAAAAAAAATTATCCTAAATTTATATGAAGTATTATCAAAATGATTTCTTTACGTTTTGTTAATTTTAGCGTTTATTTGATGTCATTTTATTTCCAGTGGTATAAGTATTTCATGCATGACCTAGCATGATCAAGTTTTTTGGAATGTGTAAAAAAAATGACTTGCACACAGAATACTCTCTGACACTGAAGACAAGACACTTTTATTTTGTTCTCACATGAAGCGTCTTATTCTCTTTTTCATATTTCTCTCATGTAGCCAAAAGCGTAATGTTCCTTTGGTTATTTCAGATGAATGAATTATTCAACACAGATAATGATACATAATTATGTATATATTTACATTGAACGGGAAAAGGAATGAAATTATCTGAAAGTGCATTTGAGGCAAATAAAATAATTTTCAAAGTTTCAGTTCGATTTTGAAAAGCCTCTCTATCCAAACTCAATCTTTAAAGTCCCTCTTCAATCCCCCACCTGTCCTCCGTGACTTTCAATGCAAAATGTCGCTCTCTTCGTGCCGTCGTCAGTAATTCTGTTGTATATACCCTCATATAAAATATTCTAATTTTCTCCTCATTGTCATGTGAAAATCGATTATTTCGTCCCTGAACATGTGGAATTAGCGATTTTAAATAGTGCAGTCAAGTTGGTATTTATAGTCAAATCTGTAAGAAATGAGATATTGTATAATTCAAACAATAAAAACAAAAGAAATAGTGAGTGACACCATTATCTGTCTCATTTGTATGTCACGTGCCTGTGCATATCACTTTTTCGGTGAAAAATAAACGAAACTTAAAAATACCATAACATTCTTTTTTTACATCCGATTTTGATAAAATTTTCAACGTTTTTTTACTTTGATTTTCTCTATTTATTCAGATCAATATCTTTAATGGGTGGACTTGACCTTTTTTACATGAATATGACTGCCCCCACGTTCTAGCAAGTGTCAATTCCAACTTTTTGACAAAATAGCATGACAAGTGCTCTATTTAAGCTCTGATTTTTATAAACTAATCTCCAGGGGCCTGTTGCATAAAAATATGTAACGTTCAATGTCATAATTTTGTTTCCCATCATTTTTTTATTTGCCTGTGTTTTTAATGGCAAAAGGTTTATGCAACGGGCCACAGATTTTTTTTTTTTTAATCCAACTACATAGCAAGGATTTAATTTTTAAGTGGCGGAAAGTGCGCTTAAACGTTGAAGCGAACCAACATTCACAGAGCGCGCTCCATATGGGGGAGGGGGATGCAGGGAAGGGGTTTTGAACGTCCCGTGCGGAGTTTTCGATGTCTCTTCAAATTCAAATGAAAGGAACAAGTCTCTCTCGCAAATCTAGTACCCCAATCAGTTGACTTGCTGTGATTTAGAAACTTGTTTCGAAAAAAACATATCAACACGAAAAAGAGATCAGATTTAGGAAAATGAAATAATTCATCTTCCATCACCAAGCGTTTGAGCTAAAAAGCTTTATCACATTTTGAGAAAAGAAACGGCGTGGACAAGTCCAGTGTAAGTGGACTGGAACCGACCATGTTTGTTTTTACCTTGAATACCCATAGCGTATGGTTCTCTACGTGATCAGCGTGAGAAGTGCATTGAAATAACATGAACAATGCATCATTGAATTCATTTAATTCTTGTTTGTCTGACAATCAATCTACATTAGGGGGAGACCAAGAAAATGATTTATTCGTTCAGTATTAAGAAAGAATCATTTACGCACTGATTCCCACAATTTCTGAATAATAAAGGATAAGCCATTATGGTAATGAAAAGAAATGTACAATGATATCATTGGAAAGAATTTTTACCGTTACGCCCTTCTTTGTATGTTACAAAAAGGGAGAAGATTGTTGACAGATACAAAATTGACAAACGCGTCTCACAAAAGATGTGCGCACAAACGACCCCTTCTTTCGTTGTCAAAATATCTCAAAACATGAACCTTTCTTTTTAAAAGGTGGAGAGGGAAGGATGTCTTTAGAGAAAGAGAGAGAAGAAAGAAGGAGGAAAACAGATTTATTAGTCCCTTAACTCAACCGTGTGTATCAAAAACAAAACAGGCACTGAAAAGAAAAACTCTTAATTTATATGAAGTATAACAAAAGTGATTTTTCACGTTTTGTTTAGGGTCTATTTGATATAATCAATTTAAATAATATATATAATTTCCAGTTGTATGAGTGTTTTATGCATGACTGAGCATGATCAATTTGTGTGGAATGTGTAACGAAAATGACTTGCGCACAAAATACTCTCTAAATACAAGGTTCCTTTTTTTGCTATCACATGATGTGTTTTATCCTCTTTTTTCGTGATTCCTTCATGTAGCCAAAAACCGTAATGTTCTTTTGGTTAAAGATAGATGAATTATTTAACATGTAAATATTTACATTGAACGGGAAAGGGAATGAAATTATCTGAAAGTGCATAATTTTCAAAGTTTTAGTTCGAGTTTTAGAAAGTCTCTCTGTCCAAACTCAATCTTTATAGTACCTCTTCAATCCTCCACCTGTCCTCCGTGACTTTCAATGCACAACGTCGCTCTCTTCATGCCGTCGACACTGTAATGACTCTCCCACAAGGATAGTCGGCACAGAGTGCTTGATTGAACTGTTTGGGGGCCGCGTAATCGCCATGAAACGCACTCAAACCCCCCCCCCCCCGCAGAATGGCCCCCGAGATCACCCGACCTGACCCAACTCGACTTTTTATACTCGGGACATCTCAAGTCGAAGGTCTTCGCCACTCTATGACAGAGGTGGACACCCTCGGGCAGGACAGAGCCCTCATTCCATCGAAGGCATGATGACATTAACAAACCGTGAAAAAAATATTTTTGGCCTGTTTTTTTATACACAAGGCATATTACCACTGTAATTCATTTTACATTATAAAGAAAACAGATTCGTCTCACCCCCACCAAAAAAAATAATAATTATAATAAATGAATTAAAAAAAGCGGATTCACGGTATTTTCATGAGGGGGGAAACATGATTGTGAATTCCTGCCCCGACCCCCACTTTAAAAAAAAGGTGTATTATAGAGTTACACGACCCTGAGCCCTTTCATTTCTTGATAGTTTCCCGTTAAGGAAAAAACTCGACGAGTGCCCTTTTTGTATAAATCAATATTCAGCCCTAACAATATCAATATGATCCTTTGCTATGTAAGCTATTTCATCATCACTGGTGATAAGAAAGCCTTTTCTCAACGGAATTCATTCTTACTTCTATTATACTTCAATTTGACAGATCTCTACATCGTGCTGGGCGCAAGCTTCAACGACAGGTAAGCCCGTATTTCATGCCTTGGCTTCTCGGTTGAAAGAAAAATCGTATTGTGTTTTATTATTGACCTCGGATTTTTTATTCATTTTTTTTTTTTTGGGGGGGGGGCTGCGAACCACTTCATTTGTGGAAAATGGTCTTCAACCTGCCAATATCAGCCAAATTGGAATCTAAATGCGGGGCAACAAGCATAAAACCATGTAATGCAACAACAACAACAAAAACCTGCTATTCTTATTTTGTTACAAAATCAATGATTTTGTGATATCGCACAATCGATCGACAGGAATGATTTGTTTGAAAAGTAACTGTTAACCGCAGGCGCAGATCTAGGTTGGGGAATGTGCGGCCACTTTCCGTAAAATCTGAAAATAAAATGGTGCAGCATTAAGAATGCAAGAATTGTGCACCCCTTGAAATGAGCACTCATGACCCTTTCAGGCGAATTCAAAACTTTTTAAAGTCCGACTCTATATCCGCGCATTGTTATTGTTTGTATTATTTTTTAAGACAATATTATTCTTTCTTCCAAATGATTTTGTGACAAAGTCATTACCATCGATTGATTTTGTCATTTTTTTCGGACTACTCGAGGTTTCATTGATATTGTATAGCATGTATATCTCATTCTAAAGTATAAAATAAACTTCAACACTTGATTTTCAAGCCAATGTTCTAGTAACGATTTGTAATTATTTTGACCTATACTGTTTTTTCTTTATTTTTCTTTTAATGCAAATGATACAACGGAAGGCACTGCATTAGGTTATACATCAACTGAAAGCTATCCATTTACCAATCCATTCATCTGTCTATAATATATTATATTTATTTACCAATTCCTTTGTTTTTGTTTTTTGTTCGAAGGAGTGTTGTGCTAGTATTACCTTGTAAATCAATAATAAGTCGCCCTTAACCGCAATGATGATTCGATTTTCATTATCAGACTATTTATCTTTCTTTACTCATTAAAAAAGTAAGCACCCCCTACTAAATAAAAATGCTGTAACTTTTGAAGCGAATAATTTTAAGACTGAGTCTCTTCACTTAATAAGCACCTCCTATGAAGAAAAAATGAGATTGATCGGTTGGGTCATGCATAAGTAATCAAAGACTGAAATAAAAATTACCATTTTTGAAAGTCACAAGAGTCGTCCTTAGACTAAGTACGGGGTTGGGCGAAAGTTGCTTGTGGTGACTTTATGATACTTATGCTGTTTTACTATCCGTAAATATTCAGGAGCGGGTAAGATTTTTTTTTTATCACACTGAGCCCGATTTCTTTTTGTCTTTCTTTTTCCTTAATAAACGAATTGTTTAAAAATGAGCGCTAATTTGATTCATGCTTTTGAGAAAATAGCATCTTTTTCAATGTTCATCGCGAGCAAGAACATTGAACTATTTACTGTAACCTTCACAGCGATGAAGTTCATTAGAAATGCGTTTTTGAACAGTATTTTGGAATAGGATTAAAACGTTATATGCATATTATACCAGAATTCAAACATTTTCTGATATACGCACTTTTTTTTCCCGTTTAAAATTTGACAAGCAAGCAAGCAAAAAATCCTAACAAATAAAGATAAAGGTCATTACTTGCGTATGGACGACATATTTCCATTAAAGATATTTGCTGTCACAGTGACTCTCAAAAAGGGAGTGTATGAGCGACATATTTACAGTAAAAAATATCCAGCATAATTTCTGATGTTGACTTTTAAGCTGAAAGTGTATGACATTGTGATAGAATGTTTCATCCTCTTTTCTTTCCTCTATTTTTATTCCCTGCATGTATTACTTTTCCATGTTAATTTGTCTGCCCCAACCAAGCGCCCCGTCCAACTTTTTCAAAGAGATAGTGTCTACAACAAAGAATCAAAATATATTGGGAATAACGCACATGAACAAAAATTAAATTAACATTAATATTAATATTTTTTTTAAATCTGCCCTTACTGTTCACACATTGGTCGCTTGCTTTTGTAAACCTACAAAGGGAACATATGACATGCAAACGCAGCGATTGAAAGGCACGTGAGAATTGTATCGTATATTAATTATATGTACATATTTTATTATTACACATGATTATATTTATGTCGTTATACCTTTCTATGTCATGTAGCAGTTTAACATTTGTAACGGAAGTCATATTCGTAATAACACTTCTCCTCTCGTAATTCTATTCTCTCTTTCTTTCCTTTCTATCATTTTCCACTATCGTGTACTTCTTTTATTCTTCTTATTCTTCTACTGCTCTGTTTTATCCCCTCATTTTTAAAGGTTTTCCCGCAATGATCACCTTGGTTATTTGGCATTATAATTCATTATTTGTCTCTTAAAGGTATTTTCCGCACAAAATGATTCTCAAACAATTCACTAGAATTTAGATCAATATCATGCAATTTCATGAATTCGCAAGCATAACCATTTTTCCGCACGTGGGTTCATTATCTCTGTAAAACATTCTTCAAATGAATGATATCATTTTTTTTTTATAAATAGCAATCAATTTAAGGAATGTGCATTCAAAGTAATATTCCTACATGTATGGGCATTAGCGTGGCAGCTGTTTAGTCATGTTAGTCAAACGAATTCTTGTATAAGCAAGCATGTTTTATATAAGTGCATTTGACTTAAGATTTTAAACGCCAACTCACAAAACATATATTTGACTATTCGGCGATTCTATTTGATATCAATATTATGCAACAATTATATAGCGCTTTAAATGTTTCTAAGCGGTGCATTCTATCACATCGGCTTTAGCATGGCTACCCTGATCGGGCACATCGAGCATTCAAGGACTTTCTTCCTACCGGGTGCCCAATTACTACACCTGGGTCGAGAGTGGTAAATGTAGATAAGCGCATTGCCAAAGGACGCTAGTGCTGCGGCGTGATTTGAACCCTGGACCTTGTGGTTCACAGTCCGGAGACTTATCCACTGAACCACAACACCTCAATTTCATGTATGGGCCTACTTTACTTGTCAGTGATAATTAAATATTATAAAATGTACAACAATAATAAGCATGAATAAACAATGATCTTACATGTCTTGGGGAGTTAGGTGTGCAATCCAAGGTTATGATATAAATCCAAATAAAATCCAAGTCAGATGGCGAAGATTCCTTTAATTAAAGTTCACAATGATGGCGCTGATGAAACTGATGTTGAAGCACGATTAATAACAAGAGTCACTGCAATGAGTTGAAATATCCGTGAAGACGATGTTGATAATGATTAACAGTCAATTTCAGCAATCCATGGGTTGAAAAGTGTTCATTAAAACAGGTTGATGATCTCGATGAGAACTTCTCTTCCTCTCTCTCAAAGTAACTGCAAACAGTTCATTGATGGCCTGCAAATAGTTCCACAGAAGATAATGTTGTGTTCCAGTTGGAAATAAACTATGCTCTGACATAAAGTCTGGAGTGTAACTCTGAGTTCTGATCTGATATGATGATGTCCTTGAAGAAACTAGTATTGTCTGCAAAAAGAACATTCTGCCAATTTCTAGAGCAGTCTAATATTAGAAGACTCTTGAATGACCTCAGTGAAATTAACAATGTAAACAACATAGCTTATCCTAGTGTCCTTTTTCACTGCTACTAGCAGTCTACTGTCTATTGTCTTTGGACATTCCAGAAATAACAAAGATTACTCAAAGATTACTCATATCTAACAAAGCTTTACTGAGACATTCTGAAATATTCTTAATCATCCTATGCTATGAATATCCTTAAAGAGGAAGTAAGTAATTTGTCTTACAATTCTTCTTATATATAACACCTCCCCCACAGGGGAAAAGAAAGGGTGAATTATACACCTCCGGGGAGGTCTCCACTTCAACGCATAATGTAACTTTTCTGACGCATAACGTCACATGTCGCTACGCGTAATGTCACAGCGGTATTTTATTCAGGACTCGAGTTACAGATAAGGTATAAAATATGCTTTCACTAAGTATTTTGAGACACGAGAAAGAGAATTAAGTGATTTGAAAATCAGGATTACTCTTTGTATTGATGTTTATCGGTTTATTGCCATTTCGTCTACGGACTTTTTCCCCATTATCGCATGGTCTAATATCAGTTCGTCTACCATTAGCTAGTCAATTATCAACACAGTTAAATAACCATTTCGTCTAATTACCATCTTGTCTAGTAGCCAGTTGGTCTAATAGCCGTTTATTTAAGCTCAAGTAACGACTTGAAATTATTTAGATCTTCTCTGTTCTGTCTTTATTTTTCTTTCATACAGATGATACAACGGAAGGCTCCACGTCAGGTTATACATCAACTGACATCTTCATGACAGGTATTTATTCAACAACTAAAATGCCTACCTCCACTAATGTTATAGATACTACCACAGGTGTGTTAATGTTTTTCCTTTTTCTCTTTTCATCCCTCTCACCCTCCCTCGCTCTTTTTATCTCACTGATTTACTCGCTATTTCTTTTTCTATCTACCCATCTATCAATCCTTCCATCCATCTTTCTATCTCTATTTTTTTACTCAACAGAAAGTAAGCCCCCTGTTACACCCACAAATGTAATAATCGCCCACAAATGTAATAACGCCCACAAATGTAATAACACTTTACCCACAAATGTAATAACGCCCACAAATGTAATAACACTTTACCCACAAATGTAATAATTTTTGATCGCCCACAAATGTAATAACACTTTACCCACAAATGTAATAACGACCACAAATGTAATAACACTTTACCCACAAACGTAATAATGCACTTTACCCACAAATGTAATAATGACTTTACCTACAAATGTAATAAATTTGAAGTGATTTTTTGGCGAATTCGTTCTAAACTAATATCCTATATTAATGCGTTCATATAGCACAAAAGTTCAAAGTCTTTTTTCCAGACCCGGCTAATGAAATATTACAGTACAAGTCCAAGTCTTTTTCCAGACCCGGTTTTTCACAATTATAATATACGTCCAAAGTCTTTTTACCAGACCCGGTTGTTTCAAAATTATAATATACGTCCAAATTCTTTTTTTCAGACCCGGTAGTTTCAAAAGTTATAATATACGTCGGTGAGGGGTAAAGACAACACTCTAAGCCCAAGTATTTTAAGTGTTTAATTTTGAAGATTGGTCTCAGCTGTCATTTTTTTTTCAATATTTCTTTATCTTTTAAATGACTGGGTCCAGACGAAAGACTAAGCATAATACTCGTGTTATTCCACAAGAATAAGAATATGAGTCTTTTGTTTTTAGGATTGTTTAAATCATTTTTAAATCACCGGGTCTGGAATAAAGACAACGCTCTAAACACGTGCTTTTCTACTGCATGGTCTTAATTTGGAGGATTGTTGGTTCTTAGATTCGTTGTTGGGGGTTGAGTTTTATTGATTTTTTATTCCTGAAATAATTGTGTCTGGAGGAAAGTCGATCTTCGACAATCGGTCTTCATGTTGTTCCACAGTAATTAGATTATTTGGTATTCGTTTTACAATATTTGTAAAAACTATTTTATTTTTCAAATAGTAACCAAGTCTGGAGAAAGGATGTCTGCTTTACCCACGCGTTATTACAATGTTTTGTAGGGGTAGTAGTATTATTCAATAAAAGACATATTTTTACTGGGTGAAACTTTGGAAATTTGGTCTTAGATTCGAAGTTTTTCAGTTACTTTTTTTTAATAGCCGGGTCTGGAGGAAAGAGTACGTTTTAAAACTCGTGTTATTCCACGAGAATAAGAATATAAGGTCCTATGTTAGAAAAAAATTTTCGTAACTGTTTTAGGTCTGGAATAAAGACAACACTCTAAACCTCTTTTAAAAACAGGTTCTTAGGTTGAAGGTTTGTTTGGCCTTAGACTTTGATTTTTTTTTAATTCTTACTATTAGCGTTTTTTTTTTCAAGAAAAAAAAAATGGTCGGGCTGAAAGACTAAGCTATATCCAGCATTAATAAGATTATGGGGTCTTTATACTGTTTTTAAACTGTTATTCATAATGTTTAAATAACAGGTAACCGGGTCTGGAGAAAAGACTACGCTTGATTCTCAATTTACTCTTAGTGCATATATTCACAATATACACCGTATAAGTTGAAACAACAACAACAAAGACATTAATTACACCAGTTTTAATTAACTGGGTCTGGAGAAAAGGCTATAGCTCGATTCCCATTTTTTCCACTTTTTTCCATTTTGAAATAACTGGGTCAGGAAAAAGACTTTGGACTTATTAAAATTCTTGAAACAACCGGGTCTGGAAAAAAGACTTTGGACTTATATCACAATTTTTTAAACAACTGGGTCTGGAAAAAAAGACTTTGGACTTTTATTATATTTTTTAAACAACCGGGTCTGGAAAAAGACTTTGGATTTATATTATAATTTTTGAAACAACCGGGTCTGGACGAAAGACTTTGCACTTTTGTGCTATATGAACGCATTACTATAGGATTTTAGTTTAGAACGGATTTCGCCAAAAATCCCTTCAAATTTATTACATTTGTGGGTAAAGTCATTATTACATTTGTGGGCGATCCAAAATTATTACATTTGTGGGTAAAGTGTTATTACATTTGTGGGCGTTATTACATTTGTGGGTAAAGTGTTATTACATTTGTGGGCGTTATTACATCTGTGGGTGCAACACCCCCCCCCCCCTAAAAAAATGCTCTTACGTTTGAAGCGAATAATTTTTTTTCGGTTCAACATTTCACAAATGGTCCGTTATGACCATTTCAAGGTATGCAAGTTAAAATATTGCACAATAAAAGAGATTAAGATCCTTTTAATATAACCTGTAGATTGTCTATGACCTACACCTTTTCTCACAACTTTTTTTATTCCCTCTTTTTCAAGAGTATGAAAGACGTTCTTATCGTAAGAAAAGTTCAGTTTTCATTATGATAATCATATTTATCTCAATAAACATGATGATTGTATTCGTGATCATGAAAATCAGAGACAGATCACCTAATTCGTCCTCATTACGAATTGAAATTCTATTTAGGTGCTCTGTCAATCGACAGATCAACTATAATTTCGTACGAAGTTTCTTTTTTATTTGTTATTTCTTTATCTTTCCGCCCTTTTCTTGTTCCAAACAAAACCCTCCATCAGTTTTCATAAAATGTTATCATTTAGGTGGACTTACCATACAATGTGTACGAAACAAGTTCGAGATAAAAAAAATCATTGTGTCGCCATTATGTAAATTCACATTATCAATCATATCTTCATTATCAATAATAAAAAATCGACCAACTCAATCAATAATACTGCCATCACCATTATGGTAATGATCATTCTTAGTGATCAGTACAATTTTGAGAAGGACAAGTGTAAGCTTTATTGAAGAATAAGTCATTTGCTGAATACTTAAAATTGATCCAGAACGTGCATGTGATCAATAGTTGCATATCATTTGAATTAATCACAGTGGAGAACTTGCGTTATATTATGCAGCATTCATATAGCGCTTAATACAAATGATTCTAAGTGCTGCATACTATTACCCCGGCTCTAAAGTGACGTGTGCACGTATAAAGCCATTGCAGTTTGAAATCCCATCGAGGCAACAAGATTCCCTTCCCTCCTACCCTATGTACTTTTTCTTTTATAATATCAGGATTTTATGTTATAATATCGAGTGGGGAGGAAAAATCGTCAGTACTGATTTTAGACACACAAGATGAACGTGTGTAGGGGCTGCATGATTGTGAGGCATTGCAGTGTAACAATAAATGATCGTTGTGCGTTGCCATACCAACTGACGTTATACTTAGAGCTTAGTTACTGTTGAGAATAACCATATCTAGGAATTTCGTGTATCACGATTTATGCTATTCCTGTGAGACATATTATGTTTGAGAGACTAGACAAAATTACGACAGTAGGACAGCATGGTTGGGAGGTTGGGAGAGTCATTGACTTTTTGAGATTTTTTGATGGAATTAAGTGCATGGAAAATCTTAAGGAAATTTTGTCATTGTGTTTCACGATTTATGATATTCTTGTGAGATTTTACATTATGGTTAGGAGATTGGGCAGAATTACGGCAGTAGGTCAGAATGGTTGGGAGGTTGGAAGAGGCTTTGAGTCCTTGAGCTCTATGATGCAAATTAGGAGCATGGAAAATGTTTAGGAAATTTTGTGTGCCACGATTTATGATGCTCCTGTGAAACATTACAGCATGGTTGGGAGGTTGGGAAGAAGTATGTCAGCATGGTCATGATGGTTGGGAGGTTTGGAGAAACATTGAGTCCTTCAGCTCTATGATGTAAATTAGCAGCATGGAAAATGATTAGGAAATTGGCTGTATCACGATTTATGATGCTCCTGTGAGACATTACATTATGGTTGGGAGGTTGGAATGAAGTATGTCAGCATGGTTGGGAGGTAGGGAGAGATATTGATTTTATGTTGGAAATTAGGAGCATGGGAAATCTGAAGGTAACTTTTTGGCCTGCATAAGGTTGGATGGTTGGGAGGGCAATTACAGCGTTTATCAAGAAGGCATACACAGATACAACATGGTTGCGGAGACAATCATAATATGGATACATGTATGTACATGTCACATGTATTTTCAGACTTAAGGAAGCATGGTACGTAATGTGGATATTTTTGGTTGTTACACGTAAATGGTAAGGAGGAGCATGAAAGGATTGTCTTATTCAAGATGTAGAAGATTTGTATTCAGAAACAAATTATTTGGAACCTGACAGATCACCAATATTAGTATAAAAGTATATACTCCAAAGATGTTGATTACGAAGATTTAAGGGAAATACCCGTGGGAACTACTATCCTGCGGGTGGGTCACGTGATCAACAGCCCCAGGGAGGAGTTACTACCCTCCTGGTGTTCACGTGACCATATCTTTCAGTATGCCTAAGTTCCAATGCGTACGTAGTCTTTTGTTATGTCTCACGACATTATTAAGATTTTGTTGATTTTCAATTACCCTTATGTTATTTAGGCATATTGCCTTTGTGTTTTGATGCCTCGTATGGCAAAGTATTTGCATGCACACTTGTTTTCTTCTCAAAATAAAAGGGCTACTTAGTCTTACATATTTCTACCCACAGTGTACACAATGTTTATGAGAGAGGAAATAAAAAATTAAATAAAAAGTGAAATGAGGGTTCGTGCCATGGACAATTTTTGTTATTTCTGCCTATATATAATAAATGTTCTAATACAAAGGCGTAAATCAGGGGAGGATAAATTATTGTATCCACCCAACTTGTGTGACGTCACCGTGTGACGTCACCGTTTTACGCCAAAGTTCAAGTAAAGACTTGAAATTCTCTACTGTTCTGCCTTTTTTTTCTTTAATACAGATGATACGATGGAAGGCTCCACGACAGGTTATATATCAACTGACATCTTCATGACAGGTATTTGTTCAACAACTAAAATGCCTACCTCCACTAATGTTATAGATACTACCACAGGGGTGCTTCTCCTTTTTCTCTGTTTTCTCCCACCCCCTCCCTCTTCTCGCTCACTGATTCACTCGCTATTTCTTTATCTATCTACCCATCTATCAATCCTTCCATCCATCTCTCGATCTATATATTTATTTTCTATACTCAACAAAAAGTAAGCCCCCCCCCCCTTAATAAAAATGCTCTCACGTTTGAAGGGAATATTTTTAGATGAGATATTTCAAAGGTGGTTTTCTACACCCATTAAGCAATTCTTTTGAGTAAAAGAAATGAGATTGACCGGTTGGGTCATGGATGAGTAATCACAGATTAAGTTAATGATTACCATTTTTTAAAGTCACAAGAATCGTTTTTTCAGATTGTGTAAATACGGGGTTGGGCGAAAAATGTTTTGTGGTGAATTTGTAATACTGTTTTCCTTTCTGTCATATTAACCACTCCTCACAAAATTTGAATTTTAATAACGTATATTCATGGTTGAGTTAGCGCAATTTTCTTAGGGATATATCATCACAGGGGTTTATGGAAGAATCTTCTAGAACTTTTTTAAGCTCGTACTAAAATTGGAAAAAAGCTAGTGGCTCTCCTTCTCATTTTCTCAGCCACCTCCCCATTTTGAAATTTTGGATCCACCACTGATTAGTCCATACATTTGAATAATTCTGAGAAATTGTTAGGAAAAGAA
Source organism: Lytechinus variegatus (assembly GCF_018143015.1). Lineage (NCBI taxonomy): Eukaryota > Metazoa > Echinodermata > Echinoidea > Temnopleuroida > Toxopneustidae > Lytechinus > Lytechinus variegatus. Next base: position 32,612,329 of record NC_054748.1, read on the forward strand.
TGCATTTATGCAATATAAAGAGTATTCAATAAAGAATTTTCAAGTGTGCTGGCTCAACCATGAAAGTGTAAAAAATTCGGAAAGTATGCGTGTTGAAAAAATGATGGATGATAAAAAACAACAACAATTATTCTCACATTTTAAAAAGAATAAGCCCATCTCCCATTATTCAGTATAACCCTTCAAAATGAGTGTGCGCCTTTGAAAATGCAATTTCCTACTTTGACGCGTGCTCACTCATCTATGAATAAATAAATCAATTTCATTTTCGCACATAATTCCGCTCATAGGTTGATAAACATCCTTGTCAAAACACAAACCCAAAGGCAATTATGAAAAAAAATCCTCCGTCTTGAATAAGGGGTCACTTATTCTTCCACATTTGCACCCATAGTGGAAACAATATCATTAAGAGAGGAAACAAAATTTCAACGAAAATGAAATTACAGTTTGTGTCATTGTCAATTTTTGTTACTTCTGCCTATAGTTTTTCAGGAAACTTTGCACATGGCTTCAGAGTGCCAGGCGCGTAGCCAGGGGGGGCGGTGGGGGCGGTCGCCCCCCCCCAAAACGTCCCCAAAAAGAAAAAAAAATGGAAAAAAGAGAGGAGAAAAGAAAAAGGGAAGGGAGGAAAGGGAAGAAAGGTAGCTTTGTGTTTTTTTTCTTTTTATTCTTTTTTTTCTTAAAAGAGAAACTCCATCACTCTTGCTCTAAATTTATATATGAATTTTTCTTCCGCGCTGCGCGCAGTTAAATGACAAGATTGCAATTCTCCATTGTTTCCCCCACCCTTTCTCTAACCCTGTTTTTCCACCTCAGGTATATGTGTTTCTTACCGGTTAAAGTTCAAATGTATCCATTAGGGCATGGAATTAGAGTAAGGCTACGCCAAAGTATATGAAGTTATCTTTTTTTTTAATTGATCGCGCAACTTCTGGTCGGGTCGGCTCCGGGCGGGTAAAATTTTATATCAATTTCTGCCGCCACCTCCATAAAGTCAACTTCTCCTGCTTTTCAGCTCATTACCAAACAACCATAATTCTGGGGCAAACAGGTTCCTAAAATTCGCGTCGTATTAAATAAAGAAGTACAATATTTTTTTTATCAAATTCTATTAAACTTCATGTCATTTCCCTTCACATTCATCTCCTGCCCTGTTTTGCGCCCTCAGTTTGAAATTTTGAATGACACTTAAGTTTCTTTATTATTCAAAATGAAGCACTTCAGAATAAGTCAAAGAAATTAGGGATCCTCTTTTTTAAAATTTAATTTCAATAAATCACAGAAGTTTCAACTTTTTGCGCACTATTTCCTCATAAAGAAGTTCAATAATCTTAGAAAATCATTTTAATTAGAGCCGATGGTGGTATTAGACGTATCTGCATTATTTTGATGAAACGTCCGCCCTTTGAAATTTCAGAGTTTCATTGCTCTGCGCGGGGCTGAATATCTTTCTCCCGGCATATATACACTTCTTCTCCTCTGTTTTGCGAGTTAAAGATATGCAATGTCGATAAATTGTTTGTAATCAAATCTGATCTTTCCAAGGGAAGTATTCAATATATCTTTGAGACGACCCTTCAGTCGGGACCCTTTTCATGGCAAAAAAAACTGATAAAACGCTTGAGCTTCCGCGCTTCGCGCGAGGGTATTATTATTTTGATTTCTTCCAATGTATTCCTTTTTTGTGCGTTCACAATCACTTTTTGAAAACAAATTAAGGTTCATGAAAACAATGTTCAAAATCACAATGAGTCAACTGAATTGGAGCTGAAATAGGCACTAGAGACAAGAGAGACGGCTCCTTTTCATTTTAATTTATGAAACACCAAAAGCTTCGCGCGGGAGGGGGAAACTCCCCCTCCCTGCACCCACCCCCTAGGGAGCGCGCTTCGCGCGCTCTGTAAGTGTTGGCACGCTTCGCGTGCATTTACCGCCCCCTCCAAAATGAAATCATGGCTACGCGGTTGAGAGTGACACTATCCAAAAGGCGCAAAAGTAACTATTCGATACGACACAAAGTGTAGCTAAGGCCTTGTGCTTTCTTCCCAATTGCATAATTTTCGAATATTGTTTGCTCACTGAAGCACTAGACATCGCGATCTTCATGAAAAACAAAATCAAACTAAGCAAGAAGGTTTCTTTTCCATTAAAGAGCTATTCACATTGCACATAGTCATCCATTTGAAAATATTTAATCAAACGCCTTAAAATATGGAAACATGTTAATTGGTCGTGAACGTAATGAAAAAATAAATGATACAATACTTGCTTAGGATATTTGATATTCATATGTTTTGTTTTATTAAATGTTAAAGGGTTGCTTCTAAAATTACCTACGTGCTCTTATTGTATAGTACATGTATGTAGGCCTATATCTCATGCCAGGCGCCAGGAACACTTTTGGCTTTAGGGGGGCAAAATAGCGAAGGGGGTACAATATTTTTGACAGCGTGAGATACCGAAGCGATCGAGCGGGAGAGGGTGTGGGACTCGCCACGGTAAGGACTCTGTGTAAAAATTGAGTATAAAAGTTGCGTTTCTAAGAACATTTAGAAATATTTTTTTCAGAATTAAACATAGAATTTACTACGAAAGACTATGAGAACCTATGAAATTATGCGCAAAACGATCGCTTCGGAATGTGGTTTTCATGTCTAATAAATTAAATTACGTATTACGCTTATATTGACTAAAAATACCAAAATTACAATTTTCATGCAATATCCTTTCAGAAACATTTATTAACGTACATTTACATACACGAACGACGCGAGCGAGCACAATCATCATAAGTTTCAAGTAATTCCTGTCAGAAAGAGGAGTGTATTAAGCAAAAGAACATTAACAACAGAAACAAAACAAATTATAATTAATGTCTTTTCAAATTCATAATTTCATACTGTTCTGACGTGGCAGATGTCGATAAGCACTTAATCCCCATTCTATGCAAATCATTTCTGACATCAGCATCGGAGATAGTCCCTGATTATCCTTCCATGGGCAATACGTTTCATATTTTGTAACTGGAGGAAAAAGAAATATAATAAGCTTAACTGTCTAACAATTTAAAACTTTTCTGAAATCATTAATTACTCGATTTATGTGTTTCCTTTTACATGACTTTTTGATGACTCCTTCAGAATCTTTCTTTTCCTTTACCATTTTTCTGGGGGAAATGTGACCATAACTAGGAAATGATGAATATCGAATTCCAGGAAATATTCAATTGTAAAATAATCATTTACACTTACTGATGGAACAAACTATCGCGGTTCATAATGTACATTATGTAACATTATTTAGAAGAAAACAATTACATTCTAATATCGGACGTGGTTAACGGAAAACCATGTGGGGATTTAGAAAAAGTGGATAGAGGAAGAAGTAAAATTGATAGGGGAGGAAGTGGACTGTTGATAGTCGAGTAATTTTTGTTTAAATGAGCGTACATGTAGTCCTGAAAAAGACATTAAACCAGATGAAAAGGTTAAATGCTTGAGTAGTTGAAAGATAAGTACTCCTGCTTTGCACTCCATTCGCTGACTCAAGCTTGCAACTTCTCATATATCCCATAATCCAACTACTCAAGACTCTTTAACCTTTTCTGTTTTACTACGCTCATTTAAACAAACCGCGCGTTTGTTAGCCGACGCAGCCAGCATGCATTGGTGAACCATTCTCAATTTGCCATTCGGTTTTAGTCTGAAATGTATTAATTCAAGAGTTAAACGTTATCACACTGTAATGAGATGGAAAAGGGGCTTATCAAAGGTATGTTTCACAGAGGGACATGTTTGTCAAAAGACGCAAGGCTTACTATGATATGAAATTGCCCCGTAAGGGGCGAAATTCTTTTTAATTTTTTTAAAAATGGAAATTGATTTTTTAGTCAGGATAGTTCCTTCATCGTCTACTTTTGTCTCTAAATAATTTATATTTTTTTCTACTTTTAAGGGGGCACATTATCGGGGGAGGGGGCAAATCTCGTTTTGCCCCAACCAAACAAAAATATAAATAAATTATTGGGGGACACCCCCCCCCCCCCCGCTTCCGGCCCCATTGTCTCATGCTGAAGTACACACCAAACTTCAACACCTGATTTTCTTTTTCTCTGGCGCTCTCAGCTATTTTTTTTTTATTAATCCAAGTACTTATGTGGGTTATTTTGGATTGATTTTGACAAGTTACATTAAGCTTCCCACACTTAATAATAAAAAAATTAATATTGATTTCAAGTGACTTGTTTACTTCGGGATAACAGGTCACATCGATGTTTTTTTAATCCTAAGAATTATATTGATTGTCCTCGATTTATTAAAATATGAGTCTCAAATCGATTTTTAAAAGGGAATTATGATAAAAATAATGAAAGAATTAGGGTCTTGTGAAATATTTTTAATTTTACAATCTATAAAAGTTAATACAGTGCGTCCCCGAAAAAACGAAACCGAGATTAATCGATGATTTATCATAACTTAATCAAAAATGCAATAGACAAATGACCTACCATTGTAAAGCTTAGAATCTCCACTTTCATCTGATATTACTTAGATTATTCCTAATTCACGCATGAGTGAGCGAAAATAATTTGAAGAAAAGATACCAAAAACTCATTTGGCGGGGGGTATCTAAATTTTAATAAGAAGATCCCATGCCCAAACAGTTCGATATCTACTCTTCTATTTGATACCTTCATTACAAAAATTGGTAAAGGAGTAAAAAAAAATGAGTGTCGAGTGAGTTTGAACGCGAGCCCGTAAAACATCTTCATTTTATGAAATTGCATGTATTGAAATTCAACCCTTTTTTTCAAATAATCAGAACTTTGTTTTTCTTGACCATTTTCGGTAATTGAGGTATCAAATTAAAGAGCAGATATTGAACTTTTTTTAAAATTCTGGTTTTCTTTTTAAAACTCGGATACAGCCAGCCCAATGAATTTTTGGCATCCTCTCTTCAAATTGTTTTTGCTCACTCATGCGTAAATGAGAAATATTGTAAGTAATTGTAGATGAAAGAGTAGATTCTAAGCTTTACAATGGTAGGTCATTTGTCTATGGTATTTATGATTAAGTTATAATAAATCATCGATTAATTTCCGTTTCGTTTTTTTTTCTGGGACGCACTGTATGTGAAATGTTCTAATTCAAAGGCGTAAATCAGGGGACGATCTATTATTTAATCCACCCCACTTGAAGAAAGTGACGTCACGGATTCAAGGAAATGATCCAGTAACAATCTGAAATTATTTTGATCTACTGCTCTGTCTTTTTCCTCCTTTAATACAGATGCTACGATAGAAGGCTCCACTTCAGGTTATACATCAATTGACATCTTTATGACAGGTATTTATTCAACAAGTAAAATACCTATACCTCCATAAATGTTATAGATACTACCACAGGTGTGTTAATGGTTTTTCTCTCTTTTTATAATAATAATAATATGCAACATTTATATAGCGCTTAATACAAATGTTTCTAAGCGCTGCATACCATTACCCCGGCTTTAACACGGCTACCCTGATCGGGCGCATCGAGCATTCAAGGAATTCCTTCCTACCGGGTACCCATTTTATACACCTGCGTCGAGAGTGGCAAATATAGATAAACGCCTTGCCGAAGGGTGCTAGTGCTGCGGTGGGATTTGAACCCCGGGCCTTGTGGTTCAAAGTCCGAAGACTTATCCACTGAGCCACAACACCTCTACAATCCCCCCCCCCTCGCTCTTTCTCTCTCACTGATTCACTCGCTATTTCTTTAACTGTCTTCCCATCTACATGTATCAATCCTTCCATCCATCTGCCTGCCTATATATTTATTTACCAATTTATTTGTTCTGTTGTTCGATGGAGTTTCCTGCTATTATTACTTTAGAATTGCAATTCGGCTTTAGCCGCAATAATGATTTTCATCAGACCATTTGTGATTTTATACTCAACAAAATGAGTAAGCCCCCCTCCTATATAAAAATGCTCTAATATTTCAAGCGAATAATTTTGAGATATGATATTTTATAGGTGGTTTTCTACATACATTAAGCAACTCTTGTGAAAAAGATGAGATTGATCGGTTGGGTCAGGGATGAGTAATAAAAAAAAATCAAGCGTGCTGGCTCAACTATGTAAGTGTAAAAAATCAGGACGTATGTGTGTTTGATAAAATAATGGCTGATAAAAAAGCAATTATTCTTGAATATGCCTCCCCCTATTCATTGTATAACCCCTCAAAATATTTGTGTGACTTTGAAAATGCATTGGTTTCTCTACCGGCATTCTGACAGAGCTCATATGTGATAACGGGACCCTTAATTACGCCTCTTCCTGTCTGTTATGGTAAGATCACATTAAACTTGAATAAAGCTGCCGAGTCAAAATAATTTATTTGATCATTTGATCATGTTAATCGAAAAATGAAGATTTGCTGTTTGTTTTTTTAATTGTGCCTCTTTGTCTTTATGGGGTTGTGATTGTATTACGTGACTACATGTAAGAGCTGAGCATTTGCATATTTTATGTACTTTAAGGATTTATTCCTATGGATACTTGCTCGCTTTTCGGGTCATTCCATTATGATAATTAGATATCTTCTTCTTTCAAAGATATTTTTTAAGAAAATCATTCGCAATATTTCATTGGGCCCCTTATTGATTAGATCAGAATTAAATTCGTTATCATTGTTGATAATATGTTACGCATGTATACCTGTTTCGTCTCTTCCAGAAAGCTGTGACATAGATGCAATTCCTTTCTCAAATCAAACAATGGCTGATTCTTTGGACCATGATACAAGTATCGTTATAGCCTGTAACATGGGCTACTCTACTGGTACCGGCATTCTAACAGAGCTCCTGTGTGATAATGGGACCCTTTCTGCCCCACTTCCTGTCTGTTATGGTAAGATTCCATTAATCTTGAATAAAGCAGCCAAATCAAAAGAATTGATTTTTTTTTGAAATATAGATTTGCAAAATGACTTTGTTGAATGTGCCATTTTTACCGAATGGGGTTGTGAAATTAAGAACCGTGCATTTTTTTTAAACTTCACTCACTTTAAGGATCAATTTATAAAAGATGAATGCTCTTTTCCGGGTTATTTCTTTCATTACATACCTATATTGTATTTTGTGAGGAGTATGAAAAAAAACACATGCAATATTTTTGTGTTCCCCCAATTATCATTCTTGGTAACATTGCTAAGCAGGTGTTCCTTTTCCCCTCTTACAGAAAACTGTGATATAGATGCAATTCCTTTCTTATATAAAACAAAAGCTGATTCTTTGGAGCATAATGCAAGTATCGTCATAGCCTGCAACATGGGCTATTCTACCGGTATGGGCATTCTAACAGAGCTTATATGTCATAACGGGACCCTTTCTACATCTCTTCCTGTCTGTTATGGTAAGATTCATTCAAACTTGAATAATGCAGCCAAATGTAGATTTGCAAACTCTTTGACTTTTTTTAATGTGCAACTTTGTTTTCATTGGGTTGTGAAATTAGATGCTTGCTCTCTTTCCAGGATATTTCATTCTCGTTTATAATATCTTGTATTTTTTTGGTGAGAAATAGTTCTAGGAATAACCATTCGCAATATTCTTTTGTTTCCCGAATCGATCAGATAATAATTAAGTATCTTATCATTTGTGTTAATATTGTTAACCCGGTATTCCATTTTCCCCTCCTACAGAAAACTGTGTCATAGATGCTATTCCTTTCTCAAATCAAACAATGGCTGATTCTTTGGACTACGATACAAGTGTTATAAGTACAATTGTAAGAGAAATTACATTAATTTATTTAGTTATTTCCTCTTTAAAGATATTCATTGCATATAATGATTAAGAATATTTCAGAATGCCTCTGTAAATCTTAAGGCATGCCTTCTTGATGAGATGGATTAATCTCTATCAATTCTGTAAATGTACAAACAATACAGATTTCTACACAATAGACTCCTTGTGGTAGTGGAAAAGGATAATAGCATTAGCTATGCTTACATTCTTAATTCACCGAGGTCATTCAATAATCTTCTAAAATTGTAATCTAGAAACTAGTGGAATGTTCTTTCTATAGACAATATACTAGAAGCTTCTAGAATAGTGGAAATTTATATAGAGTATTTAAGCTGGCAGTTTCTTCAAGGACATCATCACATCAGATCAGAACTCAGAGTTTCACACCAGACTTTATGTCAGAGCATAGATTATTTCCAACTGGAATACATTTATCTGCGGTGGAATTATTTGCCCGCCATCAATGAACTGTTTGCGGTTATTTTGAGAGAGGAATTGTCAGTTCTCACCGAGATCATCAACCTGATTTAATGAACGCTTTTCAATTCATGGATTGCCGATATTGACTGTTCAGCATCATCATCAACATCGTCTTCACGGACATTTCAACTCATTACAGTGGCTCAGTGGATTTTATCAGGATTTAATACAACACTATCATAACTTTTGATTGCACATCTACCTTTTAAAGAGAAGTGTGAGATCATTATTTTTATTTGTTGTTAAGTGTATTATATTTTTCCTGTAATAAAGGAAATCCAATTAAAAGCGAAATTTTCATTGTTATTTTTTGCAGTATCGTAACACAAGCATCGTGATGGCCTGTATTATGGGCTACGCTACCGATATGGACGATCTAACAGAGCTCATGTGTGATAACGGGACCCTTACTTCACCTTTTCCTGTATGTTATGGTAAGATCCTATCAATTTTGAATAAAGCCGCAAAATCGTAAGATTTGATTTGTTCTGAAAATGTAAATTTGCAAACTGTTCGTTTTTTTAATGTGCCACTTTGTCCTAATGGGGTAGTGAATTTAAAAACTGATCCCTTTTTTCAATGTAAGTTAATGATTACTTTCTGAAAGATGCTGTTTTGGGGGGCGGGCAATTTGTTTTCCTAAATATTTCTTGTTTCTTACATTTCTTTCTAGATATGCCAAAGGTAAGTTAGCTTTGGGGCCCTAATCCATTAAATAAAAATTTTATCACAATTGTTGGTAATATTGTACCGAGTTATCCCTTCTTCCCTTTTACAGAAAACTTTGGCGTCGATGCAATTCCTTTCTCAAATCAAACAGTAGCTGATTATTCGGACCATGATGCAAGTATCGTTATAGCTTGTATTATGGGCTACTCTACCGGTATGGACAATCTAACAGAGCTCATGTGTGATAATGGAACCATTTTTAAACCTTTTCCTGTATATTATGGTAAGATCATTTCAGTCTTGAATAAAGCTGCCAAATCGAAAGATCTAATTTGTTCTAAAAATGTAGATTTGCAAATTTGCCACTTTGTCCTGATGGGGTTGTGAATTTAAGAACTGATTTTTTTATCATTTCATTTGATTTAATGTTTAATTTCTAAAAGATGCTTGCTTCTTTGCATGTTACTGTCTTAAATATATCATATATGTTGCAATATTTTCTTTACAAATATTCCAAAGCGAAAGATTTCCGGGGGCCCTAAAACCCCCATTCTACAGAGAACAAGACCGCTGCAAGATATTTGAAACATCGTGAATTCTGGATTATTTTTAGAGGTCTCTTAATGAACCTTCAAAAGCCTTTGAGGTCTTATACGACTCGTTACAAATCTTCCAGTGGTCTTCGTGGTCTTCACGGGCTCCACAACCTTTTGAAACGGTTCAAAACACGAAAATGGTCTTTCAGCGGTCTTTCGATGAACTTTCTAATAGTCTTTCAATGATCTGTCGACAGTCACTAAAGAATTTTGCAGAAATCATTGTAAGACTCATGAGAGATCATTGAAAGATATTTCAAAGATCATTGAAAGACCAGGCACAAGCCATGGAAAGAATTCTGAAAGATCACTTGTTGCATGAAAGCTCTCTGAAAGACCATTGAAAGATCTCTATAGGACTAGTCTAACAGAGCTCATGTGTGATAACGGGACCCTTTCTGCCCCTGTTCCTGTATGTTATGGTAAGATCCTTTCAATATTGCATAAAGCTGCCAATTGAAACAAATAATATTTTGGTCCGAAAATTTAGATTTGCAAACAGTTTTTCTTATTTAAACGTGCCACTTTGTCTTATTGGAATTGTGATTGTATTAAGTGACTAAGTGCTGAGCATTTGTTTATTTCATATACTTTAAAGATTTATGCTAAAATATACTTGCTCTCTTTTCGGGTCATTCCATTGTCATATATACAGTGCGTCCCAGAAAACAAAACAAAACCGAGATTTGTCGATGATCTATCATAACTTAATCACAAATACAATAATCCATGGCGCCTCACAGGCAGCATCACGCAAGTTTGAGCTCTCAATTACGAGGATATTATTACTTTAGTTGAAGGACAATTTTCATCTCTAACAGTATCAACCATCTTGTTGCACTATATAGCAACTTCTGAAGACGTTTTGGAGCACTTTTGGTATGTTTCCATCCAGTTTCAATGTGATTTATACTTTGCAGTCATGATTTTAATGCATGTATTTCACATTGTAACAACTAAAGGGAAACAATGTTTTTTATGCCAATATTTTACTCATTTTTATTAAGATTTCTCATGTGGTGGAAGATGTATTATTTTACAAACTGCATCATTCTTCAAATTTTAAGTAATCGTTCTCAGGATTGAGCAGGACGGTTTCTTGGGACGGGCGACCACCCACCCCCCCCCCCCTTGGTTCTTCTTTTTTTTATAATCTGTATGCTTAATGAGTGCAAGGTGTGAGGGGTGACTGCTAGGTTGGTGGGTGCAGTTGTTTGATTTAACGTGCTTATGGTTGTTGGATGAATGAGGAGTGTGCTATGAATGTGAATGTGAATGTTTTTTTTTTTGTAAGAGATTGTTTGTCGGCCCTATTAATGCATAGCTCCAGTGGGGTTAGCTGACCCTAAGTTCCGCCTGAGCGATGGATTTGAATAACCAATTCCATTGCCCAGGTTGAATTGTGTTGTTGAGGGGTTGGCATTCCCTGGCTGGAGCTGCGCATTGAACTTGACTGCTCGCTCGTCCCCAGACACCCTCCTGTCTTTAGTTCTTTTGTTACTTGCTTAAATCTATGTTTTTATTGTTTGAATTCGAGTGGCGATGTTTGTCAATAAGCATTCTTCCACCACCACCACCTTTCAGTCTTCTATTTGTTCTTTTGTTAAGTTGCATTATATTCTCTTAATCATTTCAAGTTTTGATGTTTTTAAATCACCTATTTATACATGTATATACCTGTAAATTGTACACAATTCAGCCTTTTGGCTGCAACGTGCAATGATTTTGAATAAAACCTTTTCAATTCAATTCAACAAGTGACCTACCATTGTAAAGCTTAGAATCTCCTTATTTTTTATAAACGCATGGGTGAGCAAAATCAATTTGAATAGGGGATACCAAAAAGTCACTTGGCGGTCTGTTTCTGGGTTTCAAAAATGACAACCACATTTTCAAAAAGTTCAATATCTGACCTTTAATTTGATACCTCAATTACAGAAAACAGTCAAGAAATAATAAGGTTCTGGTCATTTGAAATAAAGCTTAAATTTCAATAATTTCATAAAATAAAATGATGAGGTTTTAGAGGCTAGCGTTCCGAGTCACTCGAAACTCCGTTTTGTTAACGATCAGCCATGCATTAAGTCTCTTGTTAACCATGCGATAGCTTCTCTTTGAAACCGGTGAAAACACGATTATTTAATGAAATTATGGGAATACAAGCGTTGTTTTGAGGGAACATAATTCTTTGACTTCTTGACCATTTTTTGTGATTAAGGTATCAAATAAAAGAGCAGATATTGAACTTTTTAGGCATGTGATTTTCTTTTTTAAATTCAGATACGCCCCGCCATATGAGTTTTTGGTATCCTTTCTTCAAATTGTTTTTGCTCACTCATGCGTGAATGAGATATAATTTAAGTAATATCCGCACTATACATATATATATATATATATATATATATATATATATATATTGTAAGAAATGGATGAAGAGAACAATGGTAGGCGTAGCTTGAATCAAGGTTCCCCAGAGCTATATATATACACATATATATATACACACATATATAAGTATATATATATATTATATAAATACATTATATATATATATATATATATATATATATATATATATAATATATAAACATATTTTGTTTTTAAAAATATTTCTTTTACAAAAGTCACTCGCAATATTTTTTGGGGCCCTAACTCATTAGATCAGAATTAGCGTTGTTATCATTTTTGGTAATATAATACGCATGTATCCCATTTTTTCTTCTTCCAGAAAACTGTGACATAGATCCAGTTCCTTTTTCAAATCAAACAATCAGTGATTATTTGGATCATCGTTATAGCATCATTATAGCCTGTAACACGGGCTACTCTACCGGTACCGGCATTCTAACAGAGCTCATGTGTGATAACGGGACCCTTTCTGCTCCTGTTCCTGTCTGTTATGGTAAGATCCTTTCAATATTGCATAAAGCAGCCCAATCAAAAGAAAATAATATTTTGGTCCGAACATTTAGATTTGCAAACCTCTTGCTTTTTTCATCAGGTTTCAAAATAAAGAACTGATCTTTTTTTATTTTACATTTTTTAAGGATTTATTTCTAAAAAAAGTTGTTTAGCCACTTTGGCATTTTATCGTATTAAATATTTCTTGTTTGTTAAACAATTGCTTTCTTTACATTTAGGAATTATTATTATTTTTTTTTTTGGGGGGGGTCTGTTGCACATTGAATAAAGAATAATTCTGTTTTAATTTTTTGTAATATGTTACCGAGGGATCCCCTTTTTCCCTATTGCAGAAAACTGTGACATAGATGCAATTCCTTTCTCAAATCAAACAACCTCTGATTCTTTGGACCATGATGCAAGTATCGTTATAGCCTGTAACATGGGCTACTCTACCGGTACCGGTATTCTAACAGAGCTTATGTGTGATAATGGGACCTTTTCTGCGCCTGTTCCTGTCTGTTTTGGTAAGATCCTCTTAATCTTGAGTAAAGCTGCCCAATAAAAAAGAAATCAGCAAAATTTGGTCCGAAAATTAAGATTTGCAAACTTTGTTTTATAGGCCACTTTATTTTAATCGGGTTTTGATATTAAGAACTCATCATTTTTATTTTACATTTTTTGAGGATTAATTTTAAAAAATGTTCAACCTTTTTTTTGCATTTTGTTGTAATAAATATTTCTTGTTTTTGACCTTTGTTTTCTTTAAATTAAGGCAACTTTTTTGAGATCCTAATAAACGATAATTCTGTTTTAAGTTTTGGTAATGTTGTTACCGAGTGATCCTTATTTCCCTATTGCAGAAAACTGTGACATAGATGCAATTCCTTTCTCAAATCAAACAATGGCTGATTCTTTAGACCATAATGCAAGCATGGTAATAGCCTGTAACATGGGCTACTCTACCGGTATGGGTATTGTAACAGAGCTCATGTGTGATAACGGTACCCTTTCTGCGCCTGTTCCTGTCTGTTATGGTAAGATCCTTTCAATATAGCAAAAAGCTGCCCATTAAAAAACAAGATTGTTCCAAAAATTGTGATTTGCAAACTTTTCCTTTTTTTATATGCCACCTTTTTATCAGGTTTTGAAATTAAGATCTGATCATTTTTTGTCTTTCATTTTGAATGGATTAATTTCTAAAAAAATGTTTATCCTTTTTGAAATTTTGTTGTAATTAATATTTCTTGTTTGTTACAATAGTTTTCTTTACAATTAGGCAAGTTTGTTTGGGTCCTAATTGATTAAAGAATAATTCTGGTTTAATTTTTGGTAATATGTTAACGAGGGATCCTTTTTTCCCAATTGCAGAAAACTGTGACATAGATGCAATTCCTTTCTCTAATCAAACAATGGCTGATTCTTTAGACCATGATGCATGCGTCGTAATAGCCTGTAACATGGGCTACTCAACCGGTACGGGTATTGTAAGAGAGCTCATGTGTGATAACGGTACCCTTTCTGCGCCTGTTCCTGTCTGTTATGGTAAGATCCTTTCAATATAGCAAAAAGCTCCCATTAAAAAAAAAAGATTGGTCCGAAAATTGAGATTTGCAAACTTTACCTGTTTTTATATGCCACCTTTTTATCAGGTTTTGAAATTAAGATCTGATCATTTTTTGTCTTACATTTTGAAGGAATTAATTTCTTAAAAAATGTTTATTCTTTTTGTAATTTTGTTGTTTGTTACAATAGTTTTCTTTACAATTGGGCTAGTTTGTTTGGGTCCTAATTGATCCTATCAATCTTGGATAAATGTGCCAATTCACAATAATTAATTAATTTAGACAATCTAGTCTAGACAATCAAGTTTTTTTTTTTTTTTTGGGGGGGCGCTCTAACTGATTAAATAATAATTGTTATTTGTGTTGGTAATGTTTTTACCGAGGTGTCATTTTTCCCCTCTTATAGAAAGCTGTGACGTAGATGCAATTCCTTTCTCGAATCAAACAATGGCTGATTCGTTGGACCATGTTGCAAGTATCGTTATAGCCTGTGACATTGGCTACTCTACCGGTATGGGTATTGTAACAGAGCTCATGTGTGATAACGGGACCCTTTCTGCACCTGTTCCTATCTGTTATGGTAAGAATCTATCAATCTTGGATAAATCTGCCAATTTAAAAGAATTGATTTATTCAGACAAACTAGATTTTTTAAACTGGTATTTTGGAATGTGCCATTTTGACTTACTTGGGATTGTGAAATTAAGAACTGAGTAATTTCTTACTTTGCTCATATAAAAGTTTAATTACTAAAATATTCTTGCTCTTTTTAGTCATTTTACTGTCGTGAATATTTCTAGTATGTTAAACATTGTTTCTTACAAACATTACGAAGGCAAGTTTTTTAGGGGGGGCACTAATTTATTAACTAATTAGTATGTCATTTTTGTTTGTAATATTGCTACCGAGGTATCCTTTTTCCCCCTCTTATAGAAAACTGTGACATAGATGCAATTCCTTTCTCAAATCAAACAACTTCATATTCTCTGGACCATGATGCAAGTATCGTTATAGCCTGTGACATTGGCTACTCTACCGGTATGGGTATTGAAACAGAGCTCATGTGTGATAACGGGACCATTTCTGCACCTGTTCCTGTCTGCTATGGTATGATCCTATCAATCTTGGATAAATGTGCCAATTCACAATAATTAATTAATTTAGACAATCTAGATTTTCAAACTGGCTTTTTTGAATGTGCCATTTTGATTTGATGGGGTTGTGAAATTAAGAACTGAGTATTTTATTTTACTTTAATCATTTTAAGGACTAATTTTTAATAGATTTCTGCTCTTTAGGCATTTTACTGTCATGAATATTTCTAGTATGTTAAACACTTTTACTTGCAAACATTACGAAGGCAAGTTTTTTGGGGGGCACTAATTTCTTAACTAATTAGTATGTCATTTGTGTTTGTAATATTGTTACCGAGGTATCCTTTTTCCCCTCTTATAGAAAACTGTGAAATAGATGCAATTCCTTTCTCGAATCAAACAATGGCTGATTCGTTGGACCATGATGCAAGTATCGTTATAGCCTGTGACATTGGCTACTCTACCGGTATGGGTATTGAAACAGAGCTCATGTGTGATAACGGGACCATTTCTGCACCTGTTCCTGTCTGCTATGGTATGATCCTATCAATCTTGGATAAATGTGCCAATTCACAATAATTAATTAATTTAGACAATCTAGATTTTCAAACTGGCTTTTTTGAATGTGCCATTTTGATTTGATGGGGTTGTGAAATTAAGAACTGAGTATTTTATTTTACTTTAATCATTTTAAAGATTAATTTCTAATAGATTTCTGCTCTTTTTAGGCATTTTACTGTCATGAATATTTCTAGTATGTTAAACACTTTTACTTGCAAACATTACGAAGGCAAGTTTTTTTGGGGGCACTAATTTCTTAACTAATTAGTATGTCATTTGTGTTTGTAATATTGTTACCGAGGTATCCTTTTTCCCCTCTTATAGAAAACTGTGAAATAGATGCAATTCCTTTCTCGAATCAAACAATGGCTGATTCGTTGGACCATGATGCAAGTATCGTTATAGCCTGTGACATTGGCTACTCTACCGGTATGGGTATTGAAACAGAGCTCATGTGTGATAACGGGACCCTTTCTGCACCTGTTCCTGTCTGTTATGGTAAGATCCTATCAATCTTAGATAGATCTGCTAATTCGGAAGAATTAATTAATTTTGACAATCTAGATTTTCAAAATGGCTTTTTAGAATGTGCCATTTTGATTTGATGGGGTTGTGAAATAAAAAACTGAGTATTTTTTTTTACTTCATTCATTTTAAGGATTAATTTCTAATAGATTTTGCACTTTTTAGGCATTTTACTGTCATGAATATTTCTAGTATGTTAAACATTTTTACTTACAAACATTAGGAAGGCAATTTTTTTTTTTTTTTGGGGGGGGGGCTCTAATTCATTAACTAATTAGTATGTCATTTTTGTTTGTAATATTGTTACCGAGGTATCCTTTTTTCCCCTCTTATAGAAAACTGTGACATAGATGCAATTCCTTTCTCAAATCAAACAACATCTGATTCTCTGGACCATGATGCAAGTATCGTTATAGCCTGTGACATTGGCTACTCTACCGGTATGGGTATTGAACCAGAGCTTCTCTGTGATAACGGGACCCTTTCAGCACCTGTTCCTGTCTGTTATGGTAAGATCTTATCAATCTTAGATAAATCTGCCAATTCAGTAGAATTTATCAATTCAGACAAACTAGATTTTCAAACTGGCTTTTTTGAACGTGCCATTCTGACTTGATGGGGTTGTGAAATTAAGAACTGAGTAATTTCTTACTTTGCTCATATAAAAGTTTAATTACTAAAATATTCTTGCTCTTTTTAGTCATTTTACTGTCGTGAATATTTCTAGTATTTTAAACATTGTGTCTTACAAACATTACGAAGGCAAGTTTTTTAGGGGGGGGCACTAATTTATTAACTAATTAGTATGTCATTTTTGTTTGTAATATTGCTACCGAGGTATCCTTTTTTCTCCTCTTATAGAAAACTGTGACATAGATGCAATTCCTTTCTCAAATCAAACAACTTCATATTCTCTGGACCATGATGCAAGTATCGTTATAGCCTGTGATATTGGCTACTCTACCGGTATGGGTATTGAAACAGAGCTCATGTGTGATAACGGGACCCTTTCTGCACCTGTTCCTGTCTGTTATGGTATGATCCTATCAATCTTGGATAAATGTGCCAATTCACAATAATTAATTAATTTAGACAATCTAGATTTTCAAACTGGCTTTTTTGAATGTGCCATTTTGATTTGATAGGTTGTGAAATTAAGAACTGAGTATTTTATTTTACTTTAATCATTTTAAGAAATAATTTATAAAAGATGCTTGCTATTTTTTGGCATTCTACTGTCATAAATATTTTTAGTGTGTTACAGTTTTTTTTCTTTACAAAAATTACAAAGTCAAGTTTTTTTTTTTTTTGGGGGGGCTCTAATTGATTAAATAATGAGTAGGTCATTTTTATTGGTAATATTGTTACCGAGGTATCTTTTTTCCCTCCTTATAGGAAACTGTGACGTAGACGCAATTCCTTTCTCAAATCAAACAACATCTGATTCTTTGGACCATGATGCAAGTATCGTTATAGCCTGTAACGTTGGCTACTCTTCCGGTATGGGTATTTTAACAGAACTCATGTGTGATAACGGGACCCTTTCTGCACCTGTTCCTGTCTGTTATGGTATGATCCTATCAATCTTGGATAAATCTGCCAATTCAAAGAATTAATTTATTATGACTAGAGTTTCAAAATGGCTTTTTTGAATTTGCTATTTTGACTTGATAGGGTTGTGAAATTAAAACCTGAGTATTTTTTTAACTTTACTCATTTTAAGAATTAATTTGTAAAAGATGCTTGCTAATTTTTGGCATTCTACTGTCATAGATATTTCTAGTATGTTGGAATTTTTTTCTTTACAAATGTTACAAAGGCAATTTTTTGGGGGCTCTAATTTATTAAACAATGAGTATGCCATTTTTGTTGGTAACATTGTTACCGACGTATTGTTTTTTACCCTCTTATAGAAAACTGTGACGTAGATGCAATTCCTTTCTCAAATCAAACAACATCTGATTCTTTGGACCATGATGCAAGTATCGTTATAGCCTGTAACGTTAGCTACTCTACCGGTATGGGTATTGTAACAGAGCTCATGTGTGATAACGGGACCCTTTCTGCACCTGTTCCTGTCTGTTATGGTATGATCCTATCAATCTTGGATAAATCTGCCAATTCAAAAGAATTTATTCAGACAAACTAGACTTTTAAACTGGCTTTTTGGAATGTGCCATTTTGACTTACTTGGAATTGTAAAATTAAGAACTGAGTATTTTTTTACTTTAGTCATTTTAAGGATTAATTTCTAATATATTTTTGCTGTTTTTAGGCATTTTACTGTTATGAATATTTCTAGTATGTTACAAATTTTTCTGTTCAGATATTACAAAGGCAATTTTTTTTTTGGGGGGGCTCTAATTGATTAAAAAATAATTGTCATTTTTGTTTTAATATTGTTACCGAGGTATCGTTCTTTCCCCTCTTATAGAAAACTGTGAAATAGATGCAATTCCTTTCTCAAATCAAACAATGGCTGATTCGTTGGACCATGATGCAAGTATCGTTATAGCCTGTGACATTGGCTACTCTACCGGTATGGGTATTGTAACAGAGCTCATGTGTGATAACGGGACCCTTTCTGCACCTGTTCCTGTCTGTCATGGTATGATACTATCAATCTTGGATAAATCTGCCAATTAAAAAGAATTGATTTATACAGACAATCTTTATTTTCAAACTGGCTTTTTTTAATGTGCCATTTTGACTTGATGGTCTTGTGAAATTAAGAACTGAGTATTTTTTTACTTTAGTCATTTTAAGGATTAATTTCTAATATATTTTTGCTGTTTTTAGGTATTTTACTGTCATGAATATTTCTAGTATGTTACAAATTTTTCTGTTCATATATTACAAAGGCAATTTTTTTTTTGGGGGGGCTCTAATTGATTAAATAATAATTGTCATTTTTGTTTTAATATTGTTACCGAGGTATCGTTCTTTCCCCTCTTATAGAAAACTGTGAAATAGATGCAATTCCTTTCTCAAATCAAACAACATCTGATTCTCTGGACCATGATGCAAGTATCGTTATAGCCTGTGACATTGGCTACTCTACCGGTATGGGTATTGAACCAGAGCTTCTCTGTGATAACGGGACCCTTTCAGCACCTGTTCCTGTCTGTTATGGTAAGATCTTATCAATCTTAGATAAATCTGCCAATTCAGTAGAATTTATCAATTCAGACAAACTAGATTTTCAAACTGGCTTTTTTGAACGTGCCATTCTGACTTGATGGGGTTGTGAAATTAAGAACTGAGTAATTTCTTACTTTGCTCATATAAAAGTTTAATTACTAAAATATTCTTGCTCTTTTTAGTCATTTTACTGTCGTGAATATTTCTAGTATTTTAAACATTGTGTCTTACAAACATTACGAAGGCAATTTTTTAGGGGGGGGCACTAATTTATTAACTAATAGTATGTCATTTTTGTTTGTAATATTGCTACCGAGGTATCCTTTTTTCTCCTCTTATAGAAAACTGTGACAATAGATGCAATTCCTTTCTCAAATCAAACAACTTCATATTCTCTGGACCATGATGCAAGTATCGTTATAGCCTGTGATATTGGCTACTCTACCGGTATGGGTATTGAAACAGAGCTCATGTGTGATAACGGGACCCTTTCTGCACCTGTTCCTGTCTGTTATGGTATGATCCTATCAATCTTGGATAAATGTGCCAATTCACAATAATTAATTAATTTAGACAATCTAGATTTTCAAACTGGCTTTTTTGAATGTGCCATTTTGATTTGATAGGTTGTGAAATTAAGAACTGAGTATTTTATTTTACTTTAATCATTTTAAGAAATAATTTATAAAAGATTGCTTGCTATTTTTGGCATTTACTGTCATAAATATTTTTAGTGTGTTACAGTTTTTTTTCTTTACAAAAATTACAAAGTCAAGTTTTTTTTTTTTTTTTTTGGGGGGGGCTCTAATTGATTAAATAATGAGTAGGTCATTTTTATTGGTAATATTGTTACCGAGGTATCTTTTTTCCCTCCTTATAGGAAACTGTGACGTAGACGCAATTCCTTTCTCAAATCAAACAACATCTGATTCTTTGGACCATGATGCAAGTATCGTTATAGCCTGTAACGTTGGCTACTCTTCCGGTATGGGTATTTTAACAGAACTCATGTGTGATAACGGGACCCTTTCTGCACCTGTTCCTGTCTGTTATGGTATGATCCTATCAATCTTGGATAAATCTGCCAATTCAAAGAATTAATTTATTATGACTAGAGTTTCAAAATGGCTTTTTTGAATTTGCTATTTTGACTTGATAGGGTTGTGAAATTAAAACCTGAGTATTTTTTTAACTTTACTCATTTTAAGAATTAATTTGTAAAAGATGCTTGCTAATTTTTGGCATTCTACTGTCATAGATATTTCTAGTATGTTGGAATTTTTTTCTTTACAAATGTTACAAAGGCAATTTTTTGGGGGCTCTAATTTATTAAACAATGAGTATGCCATTTTTGTTGTTAACATTGTTACCGACGTATTGTTTTTTACCCTCTTATAGAAAACTGTGACGTAGATGCAATTCCTTTCTCAAATCAAACAACATCTGATTCTTTGGACCATGATGCAAGTATCGTTATAGCCTGTAACGTTAGCTACTCTACCGGTATGGGTATTGTAACAGAGCTCATGTGTGATAACGGGACCCTTTCTGCACCTGTTCCTGTCTGTTATGGTATGATCCTATCAATCTTGGATAAATCTGCCAATTCAAAAGAATTTATTCAGACAAACTAGACTTTTAAACTGGCTTTTTGGAATGTGCCATTTTGACTTACTTGGAATTGTAAAATTAAGAACTGAGTATTTTTTTACTTTAGTCATTTTAAGGATTAATTTCTAATATATTTTTGCTGTTTTTAGGCATTTTACTGTTATGAATATTTCTAGTATGTTACCAATTTTTCTGTTCAAATATTACAAAGGCAATTTTTTTTGGGGGGAGGGCTCTAATTGATTAAATAATAATTGTCATTTTTGTTTTAATATTGTTACCGAGGTATCGTTCTTTCCCGTCTTATAGAAAACTGTGAAATAGATGCAATTCCTTTCTCAAATCAAACAATGGCTGATTCGTTGGACCATGATGCAAGTATCGTTATAGCCTGTGACATTGGCTACTCTACCGGTATGGGTATTGTAACAGAGCTCATGTGTGATAACGGGACCCTTTCTGCACCTGTTCCTGTCTGTTATGGTATGATCCTATCAATCTTGGATAAATCTGCCAATTCAAAAGAATTAATTGATTCAGACAAACTAGATTTTTAAACTGTTTTTTTGGAATGTGCCTTTTTGACTTACTTGGGATTGTGAAATTAAGAACTGAGTATTTTTTTACTTTAGTCATTTTAAGGATTAATTTCTAATATATTTTTGCTGTTTTTAGGCATTTTACTGTCATGAATATTTCTAGTATGTTACAAATTTTTCTGTTCAAATATTACAAAGGCAGGTATCGTTCTTTCCCCTCTTATAGAAAACTGTGAAATAGATGCAATTCCTTTCTCAAATCAAACAATGGCTGATTCGTTGGACCATGATGCAAGTATCGTTATAGCCTGTGACATTGGCTACTCTACCGGTATGGGTATTGTAACAGAGCTCATGTGTGATAACGGGACCCTTTCTGCATTTGTTCCTGTCTGTCATGGTATGATACTATCAATCTTGGATAAATCTGCCAATTAAAAAGAATTGATTTATACAGACAATCTTTATTTTCAAACTGGCTTTTTTTAATGTGCCATTTTGACTTGATGGTCTTGTGAAATTAAGAACTGAGTATTTTTTTACTTTAGTCATTTTAAGGATTAATTTCTAATATATTTTTGCTGTTTTTAGGCATTTTACTGTCATGAATATTTCTAGTATGTTACAAATTTTTCTGTTCAGATATTACAAAGGCAATTTTTTTTTTGGGGGGGCTCTAATTGATTAAAAATAATTGTCATTTTTGTTTTAATATTATTACCGAGGTATCGTTCTTTCCCCTCTTATAGAAAACTGTGAAATAGATGCAATTCCTTTCTCAAATCAAACAATGGCTGATTCGTTGGACCATGATGCAAGTATCGTTATAGCCTGTGACATTGGCTACTCTACCGGTATGGGTATTGTAACAGAGCTCATGTGTGATAACGGGACCCTTTCTGCACCTGTTCCTGTCTGTCATGGTATGATACTATCAATCTTGGATAAATCTGCCAATTAAAAAGAATTGATTTATACAGACAATCTTTATTTTCAAACTGGCTTTTTTTAATGTGCCATTTTGACTTGATGGTCTTGTGAAATTAAGAACTGAGTATTTTTTTACTTTAGTCATTTTAAGGATTAATTTCTAATATATTTTTTGCTGTTTTTAGGCATTTTACTGTCATGAATATTTCTAGTATGTTACAAATTTTTCTGTTCATATATTACAAAGGCAATTTTTTTTTTTTTGGGGGGGGCTCTAATTGATTAAATAATAATTGTCATTTTTGTTTTAATATTGTTACCGAGATATCGTTCTTTCCCCTCTTATAGAAAACTGTGAAATAGATGCAATTCCTTTCTCAAATCAAACAATGGCTAATTCGTTGGACCATGATGCAAGTATCGTTATAGCCTGTGACATTGGCTACTCTACCGGTATGGGTATTGTAACAGAGCTCATGTGTGATAACGGGACCCTTTCTGCACCTGTTCCTGTCTGTTATGGTATGATCCTATCAATCTTGGATAAATCTGCCAATTCAAAAGAATTAATTTATTCAGACAAACTAGATTTTTAAACTGGTTTTTTGGAATGTGCCATTTTGACTTACTTGGGATTGTGAAATAAGAACTGAGTATTTTTTTACTTTAGTCATTTTAAGGATTAATTTCTAATATATTTTTGCTGTTTTTAGGCATTTTACTGTCATGAATATTTCTAGTATGTTACAAATTTTTCTGTTCAGATATTACAAAGGCAATTTTTTTTTGGGGGGGGCTCTAATTGATTAAATAATAATTGTCATTTTTGTTTTAATATTGTTACCGAGGTATCGTTCTTTCCCCTCTTATAGAAAACTGTGAAATAGATGCAATTCCTTTCTCAAATCAAACAATGGCTGATTCGTTGGACCATGATGCAAGTATCGTTATAGCCTGTGACATTGGCTACTCTACCGGTATGGGTATTGTAACAGAGCTCATGTGTGATAACGGGACCCTTTCTGCACCTGTTCCTGTCTGTCATGGTATGATACTATCAATCTTGGATAAATCTGCCAATTAAAAAGAATTGATTTATACAGACAATCTTTATTTTCAAACTGGCTTTTTTTAATGTGCCATTTTGACTTGATGGTCTTGTGAAATTAAGAACTGAGTATTTTTTTACTTTAGTCATTTTAAGGATTAATTTCTAATATATTTTTGCTGTTTTTAGGCATTTTACTGTCATGAATATTTCTAGTATGTTACAAATTTTTCTGTTCATATATTACAAAGGCAATTTTTTTTGGGGGGAGGGCTCTAATTGATTAAATAATAATTGTCATTTTTGTTTTAATATTGTTACCGAGGTATCGTTCTTTCCCCTCTTATAGAAAACTGTGAAATAGATGCAATTCCTTTCTCAAATCAAACAATGGCTGATTCGTTGGACCATGATGCAAGTATCGTTATAGCCTGTGACATTGGCTACTCTACCGGTATGGGTATTGTAACAGAGCTCATGTGTGATAACGGGACCCTTTCTGCACCTGTTCCTGTCTGTCATGGTATGATACTATCAATCTTGGATAAATCTGCCAATTAAAAAGAATTGATTTATACAGACAATCTTTATTTTCAAACTGGCTTTTTTTAATGTGCCATTTTGACTTGATGGTCTTGTGAAATTAAGAACTGAGTATTTTTTTACTTTAGTCATTTTAAGGATTAATTTCTAATATATTTTTGCTGTTTTTAGGTATTTTACTGTCATGAATATTTCTAGTATGTTACAAATTTTTCTGTTCATATATTACAAAGGCAATTTTTTTTTTGGGGGGGCTCTAATTGATTAAATAATAATTGTCATTTTTGTTTTAATATTGTTACCGAGGTATCGTTCTTTCCCCTCTTATAGAAAACTGTGAAATAGATGCAATTCCTTTCTCAAATCAAACAATGGCTGATTCGTTGGACCATGATGCAAGTATCGTTATAGCCTGTGACATTGGCTACTCTACCGGTATGGGTATTGTAACAGAGCTCATGTGTGATAACGGGACCCTTTCTGCACCTGTTCCTGTCTGTCATGGTATGATACTATCAATCTTGGATAAATCTGCCAATTAACAGAATTGATTTATACAGACAATTTTTATTTTCAAACTGGCTTTTTTTAATGTGCCATTTTGACTTGATGGTCTTGTGAAATTAAGAACTGAGTATTTTTTTACTTTAGTCATTTTAAGGATTAATTTCTAATATATTTTTTGCTGTTTTTAGGTATTTTACTGTCATGAATATTTCTAGTATGTTACAAATTTTTCTGTTCATATATTACAAAGGCAATTTTTTTTTTGGGGGGCTCTAATTGATTAAATAATAATTGTCATTTTTGTTTTAATATTGTTACCGAGATCTCGTTCTTTCCCCTCTTATAGAAAACTGTGAAATAGATGCAATTCCTTTCTCAAATCAAACAATGGCTGATTCGTTGGACCATGATGCAAGTATCGTTATAGCCTGTGACATTGGCTACTCTACCGGTATGGGTATTGTAACAGAGCTCATGTGTGATAACGGGACCCTTTCTGCACCTGTTCCTGTCTGTTATGGTATGATCCTATCAATCTTGGATAAATCTGCCAATTCAAAAGAATTAATTTATTCAGACAAACTAGATTTTTAAACTGGTTTTTTGGAATGTGCCATTTTGACTTACTTGGGATTGTGAAATTAAGAACTGAGTATTTTTTTACTTTAGTCATTTTAAGGATTAATTTCTAATATATTTTTGCTGTTTTTAGGCATTTTACTGTCATGAATATTTCTAGTATGTTACAAATTTTTCTGTTCAATATTACAAAGGCAATTTTTTTGGGGGGGGCTCTAATTGATTAAATAATAATTGTCATTTTTGTTTTAATATTGTTACCGAGGTATCGTTCTTTCCCCTTTATAGAAAACTGTGAAATAGATGCAATTCCTTTCTCAAATCAAACAATGGCTGATTCGTTGGACCATGATGCAAGTATCGTTATAGCCTGTGACATTGGCTACTCTACCGGTATGGGTATTGTAACAGAGCTCATGTGTGATAACGGGACCCTTTCTGCACCTGTTCCTGTCTGTCATGGTATGATACTATCAATCTTGGATAAATCTGCCAATTAAAAAGAATTGATTTATACAGACAATCTTTATTTTCAAACTGGCTTTTTTTAATGTGCCATTTTGACTTGATGGTCTTGTGAAATTAAGAACTGAGTATTTTTTTACTTTAGTCATTTTAAGGATTAATTTCTAATATATTTTTGCTGTTTTTAGGTATTTTACTGTCATGAATATTTCTAGTATGTTACAAATTTTTCTGTTCATATATTACAAAGGCAATTTTTTTTTTGGGGGGGCTCTAATTGATTAAATAATAATTGTCATTTTTGTTTTAATATTGTTACCGAGGTATCGTTCTTTCCCCTCTTATAGAAAACTGTGAAATAGATGCAATTCCTTTCTCAAATCAAACAATGGCTGATTCGTTGGACCATGATGCAAGTATCGTTATAGCCTGTGACATTGGCTACTCTACCGGTATGGGTATTGTAACAGAGCTCATGTGTGATAACGGGACCCTTTCTGCACCTGTTCCTGTCTGTCATGGTATGATACTATCAATCTTGGATAAATCTGCCAATTAAAAAGAATTGATTTATACAGACAATCTTTATTTTCAAACTGGCTTTTTTTAATGTGCCATTTTGACTTGATGGTCTTGTGAAATTAAGAACTGAGTATTTTTTTACTTTAGTCATTTTAAGGATTAATTTCTAATATATTTTTGCTGTTTTTAGGTATTTTACTGTCATGAATATTTCTAGTATGTTACAAATTTTTCTGTTCATATATTACAAAGGCAATTTTTTTTTTGGGGGGGGCTCTAATTGATTAAATAATAATTGTCATTTTTGTTTTAATATTGTTACCGAGGTCTCGTTCTTTCCCCTCTTATAGAAAACTGTGAAATAGATGCAATTCCTTTCTCAAATCAAACAATGGCTGATTTGTTGGACATGATGCAAGTATCGTTATAGCCTGTGACATTGGCTACTCTACCGGTATGGGTATTGTAACAGAGCTCATGTGTGATAACGGGACCCTTTCTGCACCTGTTCCTGTCTGTTATGGTATGATCCTATCAATCTTGGATAAATCTGCCAATTCAAAAGAATTAATTTATTCAGACAAACTAGATTTTTAAACTGGTTTTTTGAATGTGCCATTTTGACTTACTTGGGATTGTGAAATTAAGAACTGAGTATTTTTTTACTTTAGTCATTTTAAGGATTAATTTCTAATATATTTTTGCTGTTTTTAGGCATTTTACTGTCATGAATATTTCTAGTATGTTACAAATTTTTCTGTTCAGATATTACAAAGGCAATTTTTTTTGGGGGGCTCTAATTGATTAAATAATAATTGTCATTTTTGTTTTAATATTGTTACCGAGGTATCGTTCTTTCCCCTTTTATAGAAAACTGTGAAATAGATGCAATTCCTTTCTCAAATCAAACAATGGCTGATTCGTTGGACCATGATGCAAGTATCGTTATAGCCTGTGACATTGGCTACTCTACCGGTATGGGTATTGTAACAGAGCTCATGTGTGATAACGGGACCCTTTCTGCACCTGTTCCTGTCTGTCATGGTATGATACTATCAATCTTGGATAAATCTGCCAATTAAAAAGAATTGATTTATACAGACAATCTTTATTTTCAAACTGGCTTTTTTTAATGTGCCATTTTGACTTGATGGTCTTGTGAAATTAAGAACTGAGTATTTTTTTACTTTAGTCATTTTAAGGATTAATTTCTAATATATTTTTGCTGTTTTTAGGTATTTTACCGTCATGAATATTTCTAGTATGTTACAAATTTTTCTGTTCATATATTACAAAGGCAATTTTTTTTTTTTGGGGGGGGGCTCTAATTGATTAAATAATTGTCATTTTTGTTTTAATATTGTTACCGAGGTATCGTTCTTTCCCCTCTTATAGAAAACTGTGAAATAGATGCAATTCCTTTCTCAAATCAAACAATGGCTGATTCGTTGGACCATGATGCAAGTATCGTTATAGCCTGTGACATTGGCTACTCTACCGGTATGGGTATTGTAACAGAGCTCATGTGTGATAACGGGACCCTTTCTGCACCTGTTCCTGTCTGTCATGGTATGATACTATCAATCTTGGATAAATCTGCCAATTAAAAAGAATTGATTTATACAGACAATCTTTATTTTCAAACTGGCTTTTTTTAATGTGCCATTTTGACTTGATGGTCTTGTGAAATTAAGAACTGAGTATTTTTTTACTTTAGTCATTTTAAGGATTAATTTCTAATATATTTTTGCTGTTTTTAGGTATTTTACTGTCATGAATATTTCTAGTATGTTACAAATTTTTCTGTTCATATATTACAAAGGCAATTTTTTTTTTTTGGGGGGGCTCTAATTGATTAAATAATAATTGTCATTTTTGTTTTAATATTGTTACCGAGGTCTCGTTCTTTCCCCTCTTATAGAAAACTGTGAAATAGATGCAATTCCTTTCTCAAATCAAACAATGGCTAATTCGTTGGAACATGATGCAAGTATCGTTATAGCCTGTGACATTGGCTACTCTACCGGTATGGGTATTGTAACAGAGCTCATGTGTGATAACGGGACCCTTTCTGCACCTGTTCCTGTCTGTTATGGTATGATCCTATCAATCTTGGATAAATCTGCTGCCAATTCAAAAGAATTAATTTATTCAGACAAACTAGATTTTTAAACTGTTTTTTGGAATGTGCCATTTTGACTTACTTGGGATTGTGAAATTAAGAACTGAGTATTTTTTACTTTAGTCATTTTAAGGATTAATTTCTAATATATTTTTGCTGTTTTTAGGCATTTTACTGTCATGAATATTTCTAGTATGTTACAAATTTTTCTGTTCAGATATTACAAAGGCAATTTTTTTTTTTTGGGGGGGCTCTAATTGATTAAATAATAATTGTCATTTTTGTTTTAATATTGTTACCGAGGTATCGTTCTTTCCCCTCTTATAGAAAACTGTGAAATAGATGCAATTCCTTTCTCAAATCAAACAATGGCTGATTCGTTGGACCATGATGCAAGTATCGTTATAGCCTGTGACATTGGCTACTCTACCGGTATGGGTATTGTAACAGAGCTCATGTGTGATAACGGGACCCTTTCTGCACCTGTTCCTGTCTGTCATGGTATGATACTATCAATCTTGGATAAATCTGCCAATTAAAAAGAATTGATTTATACAGACAATCTTTATTTCAAACTGGCTTTTTTTAATGTGCCATTTTGACTTGATGGTCTTGTGAAATTAAGAACTGAGTATTTTTTTACTTTAGTCATTTTAAGGATTAATTTCTAATATATTTTTGCTGTTTTTAGGTATTTTACTGTCATGAATATTTCTAGTATGTTACAAATTTTTCTGTTCATATATTACAAAGGCAATTTTTTTTTGGGGGGGGCTCTAATTGATTAAATAATAATTGTCATTTTTGTTTTAATATTGTTACCGAGGTATCGTTCTTTCCCCTTTTATAGAAAACTGTGAAATAGATGCAATTCCTTTCTCAAATCAAACAATGGCTGATTCGTTGGACCATGATGCAAGTATCGTTATAGCCTGTGACATTGGCTACTCTACCGGTATGGGTATTGTAACAGAGCTCATGTGTGATAACGGGACCCTTTCTGCACCTGTTCCTGTCTGTCATGGTATGATACTATCAATCTTGGATAAATCTGCCAATTAAAAAGAATTGATTTATACAGACAATCTTTATTTTCAAACTGGCTTTTTTTAATGTGCCATTTTGACTTGATGGTCTTGTGAAATTAAGAACTGAGTATTTTTTTACTTTAGTCATTTTAAGGATTAATTTCTAATATATTTTTTGCTGTTTTTAGGTATTTTACTGTCATGAATATTTCTAGTATGTTACAAATTTTTCTGTTCATATATTACAAAGGCAATTTTTTTTTGGGAGGGGGCTCTAATTGATTAAATAATTGTCATTTTTGTTTTAATATTGTTACCGAGATCTCGTTCTTTCCCCTCTTATAGAAAACTGTGAAATAGATGCAATTCCTTTCTCAAATCAAACAATGGCTGATTCGTTGGACCATGATGCAAGTATCGTTATAGCCTGTGACATTGGCTACTCTACCGGTATGGGTATTGTAACAGAGCTCATGTGTGATAACGGGACCCTTTCTGCACCTGTTCCTGTCTGTCATGGTATGATACTATCAATCTTGGATAAATCTGCCAATTAAAAGAATTGATTTATACAGACAATCTTTATTTTCAAACTGGCTTTTTTTAATGTGCCATTTTGACTTGATGGTCTTGTGAAATTAAGAACTGAGTATTTTTTACTTTAGTCATTTTAAGGATTAATTTCTAATATATTTTTGCTGTTTTTAGGTATTTTACTGTCATGAATATTTCTAGTATGTTACAAATTTTTCTGTTCATATATTACAAAGGCAATTTTTTTTTTTGGGGGGGGCTCTAATTGATTAAATAATAATTGTCATTTTTGTTTTAATATTGTTACCGAGGTCTCGTTCTTTCCCCTCTTATAGAAAACTGTGAAATAGATGCAATTCCTTTCTCAAATCAAACAATGGCTAATTCGTTGGAACATGATGCAAGTATCGTTATAGCCTGTGACATTGGCTACTCTACCGGTATGGGTATTGTAACAGAGCTCATGTGTGATAACGGGACCCTTTCTGCACCTGTTCCTGTCTGTTATGGTATGATACTATCAATCTTGGATAAATCTGCCAATTCAAAAGAATTAATTTATTCAGACAAACTAGATTTTTAAACTGGTTTTTTGGAATGTGCCATTTTGACTTACTTGGGATTGTGAAATTAAGAACTGAGTATTTTTTTACTTTAGTCATTTTAAGGATTAATTTCTAATATATTTTTGCTGTTTTTAGGCATTTTACTGTCATGAATATTTCTAGTATGTTACAAATTTTTCTGTTCAGATATTACAAAGGCAATTTTTTGGGGGGGGGCTCTAATTGATTAAATAATAATTGTCATTTTTGTTTTAATATTGTTACCGAGGTATCGTTCTTTCCCCTCTTATAGAAAACTGTGAAATAGATGCAATTCCTTTCTCAAATCAAACAATGGCTGATTCGTTGGACCATGATGCAAGTATCGTTATAGCCTGTGACATTGGCTACTCTACCGGTATGGGTATTGTAACAGAGCTCATGTGTGATAACGGGACCCTTTCTGCACCTGTTCCTGTCTGTCATGGTATGATACTATCAATCTTGGATAAATCTGCCAATAAAAAGAATTGATTTATACAGACAATCTTTATTTTCAAACTGGCTTTTTTTAATGTGCCATTTTGACTTGATGGTCTTGTGAAATTAAGAACTGAGTATTTTTTTACTTTAGTCATTTTAAGGATTAATTTCTAATATATTTTTTGCTGTTTTTAGGTATTTTACTGTCATGAATATTTCTAGTATGTTACAAATTTTTCTGTTCATATATTACAAAGGCAATTTTTTTTTTTTGGGGGGGCTCTAATTGATTAAATAATAATTGTCATTTTTGTTTTAATATTGTTACCGAGATCTCGTTCTTTCCCCTCTTATAGAAAACTGTGAAATAGATGCAATTCCTTTCTCAAATCAAACAATGGCTAATTCGTTGGAACATGATGCAAGTATCGTTATAGCCTGTGACATTGGCTACTCTACCGGTATGGGTATTGTAACAGAGCTCATGTGTGATAACGGGACCCTTTCTGCACCTGTTCCTGTCTGTTATGGTATGATCCTATCAATCTTGGATAAATCTGCCAATTCAAAAGAATTAATTTATTCAGACAAACTAGATTTTTAAACTGGTTTTTTGGAATGTGCCATTTTGACTTACTTGGGATTGTGAAATTAAGAACTGAGTATTTTTTTACTTTAGTCATTTTAAGGATTAATTTCTAATATATTTTTGCTGTTTTTAGGCATTTTACTGTCATGAATATTTCTAGTATGTTACAAATTTTTCTGTTCAGATATTACAAAGGCAATTTTTTTGGGGGGGGCTCTAATTGATTAAATAATAATTGTCATTTTTTTTTTAATATTGTTACCGAGGTATCGTTCTTTCCCCTTTATAGAAAACTGTGAAATAGATGCAATTCCTTTCTCAAATCAAACAATGGCTGATTCGTTGGACCATGATGCAAGTATCGTTATAGCCTGTGACATTGGCTACTCTACCGGTATGGGTATTGTAACAGAGCTCATGTGTGATAACGGGACCCTTTCTGCACCTGTTCCTGTCTGTCATGGTATGATACTATCAATCTTGGATAAATCTGCCAATTAAAAAGAATTGATTTATACAGACAATCTTTATTTTCAAACTGGCTTTTTTTAATGTGCCATTTTGACTTGATGGTCTTGTGAAATTAAGAACTGAGTATTTTTTTACTTTAGTCATTTTAAGGATTAATTTCTAATATATTTTTGCTGTTTTTAGGTATTTTACTGTCATGAATATTTCTAGTATGTTACAAATTTTTCTGTTCATATATTACAAAGGCAATTTTTTTTTTTTTTGGGGGGGCTCTAATTGATTAAATAATAATTGTCATTTTTGTTTTAATATTGTTACCGAGGTATCGTTCTTTCCCCTTTTATAGAAAACTGTGAAATAGATGCAATTCCTTTCTCAAATCAAACAATGGCGGTTTCGTTGGACCATGATGCAAGTATCGTTATAGCCTGTGACATTGGCTACTCTACCGGTATGGGTATTGTAACAGAGCTCATGTGTGATAACGGGACCCTTTCTGCACCTGTTCCTGTCTGTCATGGTATGATACTATCAATCTTGGATAAATCTGCCAATTAAAAAGAATTGATTTATACAGACAATCTTTATTTTCAAACTGGCTTTTTTTATGTGCCATTTTGACTTGATGGTCTTGTGAAATTAAGAACTGAGTATTTTTTTACTTTAGTCATTTTAAGGATTAATTTCTAATATATTTTTTGCTGTTTTTAGGTATTTTACTGTCATGAATATTCTAGTATGTTACAAATTTTTCTGTTCATATATTACAAAGGCAATTTTTTTTTTTTGGGGGGGCTCTAATTGATTAAATAATAATTGTCATTTTTGTTTTAATATTGTTACCGAGATCTCGTTCTTTCCCCTCTTATAGAAAACTGTGAAATAGATGCAATTCCTTTCTCAAATCAAACAATGGCTAATTCGTTGGAACATGATGCAAGTATCGTTATAGCCTGTGACATTGGCTACTCTACCGGTATGGGTATTGTAACAGAGCTCATGTGTGATAACGGGACCCTTTCTGCACCTGTTCCTGTCTGTTATGGTATGATCCTATCAATCTTGGATAAATCTGCCAATTCAAAAGAATTAATTTATTCAGACAAACTAGATTTTTAAACTGGTTTTTTGGAATGTGCCATTTTGACTTACTTGGGATTGTGAAATTAAGAACTGAGTATTTTTTTACTTTAGTCATTTTAAGGATTAATTTCTAATATATTTTTGCTGTTTTTAGGCATTTTACTGTCATGAATATTTCTAGTATGTTACAAATTTTTCTGTTCAGATATTACAAAGGCAATTTTTTTTTGGGGGGCTCTAATTGATTAAATAATAATTGTCATTTTTGTTTTAATATTGTTACCGAGGTATCGTTCTTTCCCCTTTTATAGAAAACTGTGAAATAGATGCAATTCCTTTCTCAAATCAAACAATGGCTGATTCGTTGGACCATGATGCAAGTATCGTTATAGCCTGTGACATTGGCTACTCTACCGGTATGGGTATTGTAACAGAGCTCATGTGTGATAACGGGACCCTTTCTGCACCTGTTCCTGTCTGTCATGGTATGATACTATCAATCTTGGATAAATCTGCCAATTAAAAAGAATTGATTTATACAGACAATCTTTATTTTCAAACTGGCTTTTTTTAATGTGCCATTTTGACTTGATGGTCTTGTGAAATTAAGAACTGAGTATTTTTTTACTTTAGTCATTTTAAGGATTAATTTCTAATATATTTTTGCTGTTTTTAGGTATTTTACTGTCATGAATATTTCTAGTATGTTACAAATTTTTCTGTTCATATATTACAAAGGCAATTTTTTTTTGGGGGGGGCTCTAATTGATTAAATAATAATTGTCATTTTTGTTTTAATATTGTTACCGAGGTATCGTTCTTTCCCCTTTATAGAAAACTGTGAAATAGATGCAATTCCTTTCTCAAATCAAACAATGGCGGTTTCGTTGGACCATGATGCAAGTATCGTTATAGCCTGTGACATTGGCTACTCTACCGGTATGGGTATTGTAACAGAGCTCATGTGTGATAACGGGACCCTTTCTGCACCTGTTCCTGTCATGGTATGATATATCAATCTTGGATAAATCTGCCAATTCAAAGAATTGAATTAAATTAATCTTTATTTTTAACAAACAAACTTTTTTTAAAATGCCATTTTGATGATACTCTTGTAAATTAAGAACTGATTTATTTTTTAACTTTAGTCATTTTAAGGATTAATTTCTAATATATTTTTGCTGTTTTTAGGTATTTTACTGTCATGAATATTTCTATGTTACAAATTTTTTTCTGTTCAATATTACAAAGGCAATTTTTTTTGGGGGGCTAATTAATTAATTAAATAATAATTGTCATTTTTGTTAATATTGTTACCGAGGTATTTTCTTTCCCCTTTTATAGAAAACTGTGAAATAGATGCAATTCCTTTCTCAAATCAAACAATGGCTGATTCGTTGGACCATGATGCAAGTATCGTTATAGCCTGTGACATTGGCTACTCTACCGGTATGGGTATTGTAACAGAGCTCATGTGTGATAACGGGACCCTTTCTGCACCTGTTCCTGTCTGTCATGGTATGATACTATCAATCTTGGATAAATCTGCCAATTAAAAAGAATTGATTTATACAGACAATCTTTATTTTCAAACTGGCTTTTTTTAATGTGCCATTTTGACTGATGGTCTTGTGAAATTAAGAACTGAGTATTTTTTACTTTAGTCATTTTAAGGATTAATTTCTAATATATTTTTGCTGTTTTTAGGTATTTTACTGTCATGAATATTTCTAGTATGTTACAAATTTTTCTGTTCATATATTACAAAGGCAATTTTTTTTTTTTGGGGGGGCTCTAATTGATTAAATAATTGTCATTTTTGTTTTAATATTGTTACCGAGGTATCGTTCTTTCCCCTCTTATAGAAAACTGTGAAATAGATGCAATTCCTTTCTCAAATCAAACAATGGCTGATTCGTTGGACCATGATGCAAGTATCGTTATAGCCTGTGACATTGGCTACTCTACCGGTATGGGTATTGTAACAGAGCTCATGTGTGATAACGGGACCCTTTCTGCACCTGTTCCTGTCTGTCATGGTATGATACTATCAATCTTGGATAAATCTGCCAATTAAAAAGAATTGATTTATACAGACAATCTTTATTTTCAAACTGGCTTTTTTTAATGTGCCATTTTGACTTGATGGTCTTGTGAAATTAAGAACTGAGTATTTTTTTACTTTAGTCATTTTAAGGATTAATTTCTAATATATTTTTTGCTGTTTTTAGGTATTTTACTGTCATGAATATTTCTAGTATGTTACAAATTTTTCTGTTCATATATTACAAAGGCAATTTTTTTTTTGGGGGGGGGGCTCTAATTGATTAAATAATAATTGTCATTTTTGTTTTAATATTGTTACCGAGGTATCGTTCTTTCCCCTTTTATAGAAAACTGTGAAATAGATGCAATTCCTTTCTCAAATCAAACAATGGCGGTTTCGTTGGACCATGATGCAAGTATCGTTATAGCCTGTGACATTGGCTACTCTACCGGTATGGGTATTGTAACAGAGCTCATGTGTGATAACGGGACCCTTTCTGCACCTGTTCCTGTCTGTCATGGTATGATACTATCAATCTTGGATAAATCTGCCAATTAAAAAGAATTGATTTATACAGACAATCTTTATTTTCAAACTGGCTTTTTTTAATGTGCCATTTTGACTTGATGGTCTTGTGAAATTAAGAACTGAGTATTTTTTTACTTTAGTCATTTTAAGGATTAATTTCTAATATATTTTTTGCTGTTTTTAGGTATTTTACTGTCATGAATATTTCTAGTATGTTACAAATTTTTCTGTTCATATATTACAAAGGCAATTTTTTTTTTTGGGGGGGGGCTCTAATTGATTAAATAATAATTGTCATTTTTGTTTTAATATTGTTACCGAGGTCTCGTTCTTTCCCCTCTTATAGAAAACTGTGAAATAGATGCAATTCCTTTCTCAAATCAAACAATGGCTAATTCGTTGGAACATGATGCAAGTATCGTTATAGCCTGTGACATTGGCTACTCTACCGGTATGGGTATTGTAACAGAGCTCATGTGTGATAACGGGACCCTTTCTGCACCTGTTCCTGTCTGTTATGGTATGATCCTATCAATCTTGGATAAATCTGCCAATTCAAAAGAATTAATTTATTCAGACAAACTAGATTTTTAAACTGGTTTTTTGGAATGTGCCATTTTGACTTACTTGGGATTGTGAAATTAAGAACTGAGTATTTTTTACTTTAGTCATTTTAAGGATTAATTTCTAATATATTTTTGCTGTTTTTAGGCATTTTACTGTCATGAATATTTCTAGTATGTTACAAATTTTTCTGTTCAGATATTACAAAGGCAATTTTTTTTTTGGGGGGGCTCTAATTGATTAAATAATAATTGTCATTTTTGTTTTAATATTGTTACCGAGGTATCGTTCTTTCCCCTTTTATAGAAAACTGTGAAATAGATGCAATTCCTTTCTCAAATCAAACAATGGCTGATTCGTTGGACCATGATGCAAGTATCGTTATAGCCTGTGACATTGGCTACTCTACCGGTATGGGTATTGTAACAGAGCTCATGTGTGATAACGGGACCCTTTCTGCACCTGTTCCTGTCTGTCATGGTATGATACTATCAATCTTGGATAAATCTGCCAATTAAAAAGAATTGATTTATACAGACAATCTTTATTTTCAAACTGGCTTTTTTTAATGTGCCATTTTGACTTGATGGTCTTGTGAAATTAAGAACTGAGTATTTTTTTACTTTAGTCATTTTAAGGATTAATTTCTAATATATTTTTGCTGTTTTTAGGTATTTTACTGTCATGAATATTTCTAGTATGTTACAAATTTTTCTGTTCATATATTACAAAGGCAATTTTTTTTTGGGGGGGGCTCTAATTGATTAAATAATAATTGTCATTTTTGTTTTAATATTGTTACCGAGGTATCGTTCTTTCCCCTTTTATAGAAAACTGTGAAATAGATGCAATTCCTTTCTCAAATCAAACAATGGCTGATTCGTTGGACCATGATGCAAGTATCGTTATAGCCTGTGACATTGGCTACTCTACCGGTATGGGTATTGTAACAGAGCTCATGTGTGATAACGGGACCCTTTCTGCACCTGTTCCTGTCTGTCATGGTATGATACTATCAATCTTGGATAAATCTGCCAATTAAAAAGAATTGATTTATACAGACAATCTTTATTTCAAACTGGCTTTTTTTAATGTGCCATTTTGACTTGATGGTCTTGTGAAATTAAGAACTGAGTATTTTTTTACTTTAGTCATTTTAAGGATTAATTTCTAATATATTTTTGCTGTTTTTAGGTATTTTACTGTCATGAATATTTCTAGTATGTTACAAATTTTCTGTTCATATATTACAAAGGCAATTTTTTTTTTGGGGGGGGCTCTAATTGATTAAATAATAATTGTCATTTTTGTTTTATATTGTTACCGAGGTATCGTTCTTTCCCCTTTTATAGAAAACTGTGAAATAGATGCAATTCCTTTCTCAAATCAAACAATGGCGGTTTCGTTGGACCATGATGCAAGTATCGTTATAGCCTGTGACATTGGCTACTCTACCGGTATGGGTATTGTAACAGAGCTCATGTGTGATAACGGGACCCTTTCTGCACCTGTTCCTGTCTGTCATGGTATGATACTATCAATCTTGGATAAATCTGCCAATTAAAAAGAATTGATTTATACAGACAATCTTTATTTTCAAACTGGCTTTTTTTAATGTGCCATTTTGACTTGATGGTCTTGTGAAATTAAGAACTGAGTATTTTTTTACTTTAGTCATTTTAAGGATTAATTTCTAATATATTTTTGCTGTTTTTAGGTATTTTACTGTCATGAATATTTCTAGTATGTTACAAATTTTTCTGTTCAATATTACAAAGGCAATTTTTTTTTTTGGGGGGGCTCTAATTGATTAAATAATTGTCATTTTTGTTTTAATATTGTTACCGAGATCTCGTTCTTTCCCCTCTTATAGAAAACTGTGAAATAGATGCAATTCCTTTCTCAAATCAAACAATGGCTCATTCGTTGGAACATGATGCAAGTATCGTTATAGCCTGTGACATTGGCTACTCTACCGGTATGGGTATTGTAACAGAGCTCATGTGTGATAACGGGACCCTTTCTGCACCTGTTCCTGTCTGTTATGGTATGATCCTATCAATCTTGGATAAATCTGCCAATTCAAAAGAATTAATTTATTCAGACAAACTAGATTTTTAAACTGGTTTTTTGGAATGTGCCATTTTGACTTACTTGGGATTGTGAAATTAAGAACTGAGTATTTTTTTACTTTAGTCATTTTAAGGATTAATTTCTAATATATTTTTGCTGTTTTTAGGTATTTTACTGTCATGAATATTTCTAGTATGTTACAAATTTTTCTGTTCATATATTACAAAGGCAATTTTTTTTTTTTTTTGGGGGGGGGCTCTAATTGATTAAATAATAATTGTCATTTTTGTTTTAATATTGTTACCGAGATCTCGTTCTTTCCCCTCTTATAGAAAACTGTGAAATAGATGCAATTCCTTTCTCAAATCAAACAATGGCTAATTCGTTGGAACATGATGCAAGTATCGTTATAGCCTGTGACATTGGCTACTCTACCGGTATGGGTATTGTAACAGAGCTCATGTGTGATAACGGGACCCTTTCTGCACCTGTTCCTGTCTGTTATGGTATGATCCTATCAATCTTGGATAAATCTGCCAATTCAAAAGAATTAATTTATTCAGACAAACTAGATTTTTAAACTGGTTTTTTGGAATGTGCCATTTTGACTTACTTGGGATTGTGAAATTAAGAACTGAGTATTTTTTTACTTTAGTCATTTTAAGGATTAATTTCTAATATATTTTTGCTGCTGTTTAGGCATTTTACTGTCATGAATATTTCTAGTATGTTACAAATTTTTCTGTTCAGATATTACAAAGGCAATTTTTTTGGGGGGGGCTCTAATTGATTAAATAATAATTGTCATTTTTGTTTTAATATTGTTACCGAGGTATCGTTCTTTCCCCTTTTATAGAAAACTGTGAAATAGATGCAATTCCTTTCTCAAATCAAACAATGGCTGATTCGTTGGACCATGATGCAAGTATCGTTATAGCCTGTGACATTGGCTACTCTACCGGTATGGGTATTGTAACAGAGCTCATGTGTGATAACGGGACCCTTTCTGCACCTGTTCCTGTCTGTCATGGTATGATACTATCAATCTTGGATAAATCTGCCAATTAAAAAGAATTGATTTATACAGACAATCTTTATTTTCAAACTGGCTTTTTTTAATGTGCCATTTTGACTTGATGGTCTTGTGAAATTAAGAACTGAGTATTTTTTTACTTTAGTCATTTTAAGGATTAATTTCTAATATATTTTTGCTGTTTTTAGGTGTTACTGTCATGAATATTTCTAGTATGTTACAAATTTTTCTGTTCATATATTACAAAGGCAATTTTTTTTTTTTGGGGGGCTCTAATTGATTAAATAATAATTGTCATTTTTGTTTTAATATTGTTACCGAGGTATCGTTCTTTCCCCTTTTATAGAAAACTGTGAAATAGATGCAATTCCTTTCTCAAATCAAACAATGGCTGATTCGTTGGACCATGATGCAAGTATCGTTATAGCCTGTGACATTGGCTACTCTACCGGTATGGGTATTGTAACAGAGCTCATGTGTGATAACGGGACCCTTTCTGCACCTGTTCCTGTCTGTCATGGTATGATACTATCAATCTTGGATAAATCTGCCAATTAAAAGAATTGATTTATACAGACAATCTTTATTTTCAAACTGGCTTTTTTTAATGTGCCATTTTGACTTGATGGTCTTGTGAAATTAAGAACTGAGTATTTTTTTACTTTAGTCATTTTAAGGATTAATTTCTAATATATTTTTTGCTGTTTTTAGGTATTTTACTGTCATGAATATTTCTAGTATGTTACAAATTTTTCTGTTCATATATTACAAAGGCAATTTTTTTTTTTTTTGGGGGGCTCTAATTGATTAAATAATAATTGTCATTTTTGTTTTAATATTGTTACCGAGGTATCGTTCTTTCCCCTCTTATAGAAAACTGTGAAATAGATGCAATTCCTTTCTCAAATCAAACAATGGCTAATTCGTTGGAACATGATGCAAGTATCGTTATAGCCTGTGACATTGGCTACTCTACCGGTATGGGTATTGTAACAGAGCTCATGTGTGATAACGGGACCCTTTCTGCACCTGTTCCTGTCTGTTATGGTATGATCCTATCAATCTTGGATAAATCTGCCAATTCAAAAGAATTAATTTATTCAGACAAACTAGATTTTAAACTGGTTTTTTGGAATGTGCCATTTTGACTTACTTGGGATTGTGAAATTAAGAACTGAGTATTTTTTTACTTTAGTCATTTTAAGGATTAATTTCTAATATATTTTTGCTGTTTTTAGGCATTTTACTGTCATGAATATTTCTAGTATGTTACAAATTTTTCTGTTCAGATATTACAAAGGCAATTTTTTTTTTGGGGGGGGCTCTAATTGATTAAATAATAATTGTCATTTTTGTTTTAATATTGTTACCGAGGTATCGTTCTTTCCCCTTTTATAGAAAACTGTGAAATAGATGCAATTCCTTTCTCAAATCAAACAATGGCGGTTTCGTTGGACCATGATGCAAGTATCGTTATAGCCTGTGACATTGGCTACTCTACCGGTATGGGTATTGTAACAGAGCTCATGTGTGATAACGGGACCCTTTCTGCACCTGTTCCTGTCTGTCATGGTATGATACTATCAATCTTGGATAAATCTGCCAATTAAAAAGAATTCATTTATACAGACAATCTTTATTTTCAAACTGGCTTTTTTTATGTGCCATTTTGACTTGATGGTCTTGTGAAATTAAGAACTGAGTATTTTTTTACTTTAGTCATTTTAAGGATTAATTTCTAATATATTTTTGCTGTTTTTAGGCATTTTACTGTCATGAATATTTCTAGTATGTTACAAATTTTTCTGTTCAGATATTACAAAGGCAATTTTTTTTTTGGGGGGGGGGCTCTAATTGATTAAATAATAATTGTCATTTTTGTTTTAATATTGTTACCGAGGTATCGTTCTTTCCCCTTTTATAGAAAACTGTGAAATAGATGCAATTCCTTTCTCAAATCAAACAATGGCGGTTTCGTTGGACCATGATGCAAGTATCGTTATAGCCTGTGACATTGGCTACTCTACCGGTATGGGTATTGTAACAGAGCTCATGTGTGATAACGGGACCCTTTCTGCACCTGTTCCTGTCTGTCATGGTATGATACTATCAATCTTGGATAAATCTGCCAATTAAAAAGAATTGATTTATACAGACAATCTTTATTTTCAAACTGGCTTTTTTTAATGTGCCATTTTGACTTGATGGTCTTGTGAAATTAAGAACTGAGTATTTTTTTAATTTAGTCATTTTAAGGATTAATTTCTAATATATTTTTGCTGTTTTTAGGCATTTTACTGTCATGAATATTTCTAGTATGTTACAAATTTTTCTGTTCAGATATTACAAAGGCAATTTTTTTGGGGGGGCTCTAATTGATTAAATAATAATTGTCATTTTTGTTTTAATATTGTTACCGAGGTATCGTTCTTTCCCCTCTTATAGAAAACTGTGAAATAGATGCAATTCCTTTCTCAAATCAAACAATGGCTGATTCGTTGGACCATGATGCAAGTATCGTTATAGCCTGTGACATTGGCTACTCTACCGGTATGGGTATTGTAACAGAGCTCATGTGTGATAACGGGACCCTTTCTGCACCTGTTCCTGTCTGTCATGGTATGATACTATCAATCTTGGATAAATCTGCCAATTAAAAAGAATTGATTTATACAGACAATCTTTATTTTCAAACTGGCTTTTTTTAATGTGCCATTTTGACTTGATGGTCTTGAAATTAAGAACTGAGTATTTTTTTACTTTAGTCATTTTAAGGATTAATTTCTAATATATTTTGCTGTTTTTAGGTATTTTACTGTCATGAATATTTCTAGTATGTTACAAATTTTTCTGTTCAGATATTACAAAGGCAATTTTTTTTTTGGGGGGGGCTCTAATTGATTAAATAATAATTGTCATTTTTGTTTTAATATTGTTACCGAGGTATCGTTCTTTCCCCTTTTATAGAAAACTGTGAAATAGATGCAATTCCTTTCTCAAATCAAACAATGGCGGTTTCGTTGGACCATGATGCAAGTATCGTTATAGCCTGTGACATTGGCTACTCTACCGGTATGGGTATTGTAACAGAGCTCATGTGTGATAACGGGACCCTTTCTGCACCTGTTCCTGTCTGTCATGGTATGATACTATCAATCTTGGATAAATCTGCCAATTAAAAAGAATTGATTTATACAGACAATCTTTATTTTCAAACTGGCTTTTTTTAATGTGCCATTTTGACTTGATGGTCTTGTGAAATTAAGAACTGAGTATTTTTTTAATTTAGTCATTTAAGGATTAATTTCTAATATATTTTTGCTGTTTTTAGGCATTTTACTGTCATGAATATTTCTAGTATGTTACAAATTTTTCTGTTCAGATATTACAAAGGCAATTTTTTTTTGGGGGGCTCTAATTGATTAAATAATAATTGTCATTTTTGTTTTAATATTGTTACCGAGGTATCGTTCTTTCCCCTCTTATAGAAAACTGTGAAATAGATGCAATTCCTTTCTCAAATCAAACAATGGCTGATTCGTTGGACCATGATGCAAGTATCGTTATAGCCTGTGACATTGGCTACTCTACCGGTATGGGTATTGTAACAGAGCTCATGTGTGATAACGGGACCCTTTCTGCACCTGTTCCTGTCTGTCATGGTATGATACTATCAATCTTGGATAAATCTGCCAATTAAAAAGAATTGATTTATACAGACAAT
The DNA here is from genome assembly GCF_018143015.1 of Lytechinus variegatus. Lineage (NCBI taxonomy): Eukaryota > Metazoa > Echinodermata > Echinoidea > Temnopleuroida > Toxopneustidae > Lytechinus > Lytechinus variegatus. The sequence continues at coordinate 32,655,226 of NC_054748.1, forward strand.
CTTTATTTTCAAACTGGCTTTTTTTAATGTGCCATTTTGACTTGATGGTCTTGTGAAATTAAGAACTGAGTATTTTTTTTACTTTAGTCATTTTAAGGATTAATTTCTAATATATTTTTGCTGTTTTTAGGTATTTTACTGTCATGAATATTTCTAGTATGTTACAAATTTTTCTGTTCATATATTACAAAGGCAATTTTTTTTTTTTGGGGGGGGCTCTAATTGATTAAATAATAATTGTCATTTTTGTTTTAATATTTTTACCGAGGTATCGTTCTTTCCCCTCTTATAGAAAACTGTGAAATAGATGCAATTCCTTTCTCAAATCAAACAACATCTGATTCTTTGGACCATGATGCAAGTATCGTTATAGCCTGTAACATTGGCTACTCTACCGGTATGGGTATTGTAACAGAGCTCATGTGTGATAACGGGACCCTTTCTGCACCTGTTCCTATCTGTTATGGTAACAATCTATCAATCTTGGATAAATCTGCCAATTCAAAACAATTGATTTATTCAGATAATCTAGAGTTTCAAACTGGCTTTTTTGAATGTGCCATTTTGACTAACTGGGGTTTTGAAATTAAGAACTGAGTATTTTCTTACTTTGCTTCTTTAAAATTTTAATTACTAAAAGATGCTTGCTATTTTTTTGTCATTCTACTGTCATAAATGTTTCTAATATGTTACAATTTTTTTCTTTGCAAATGTTACAAAGGCAATTTTTTTTTGAGGGGGCTCTCTTTCGTTATAAAATGAGTATGTAATTTTTATTGGTAATATTGTTACCGAGGTATCCTTTTTTCCCCTCTTATAGAAAACTGTGACGTAGATGCAATTCCTTTCTCAAATCAAACAACATCTGATTCTTTGGACCATGATGCAACTATCGTTATAGCCTGTAACGTTGGCTACTCTACCGGTATGGGTATTGTAACAGAGCTCATGTGTGATAACGGGACCCTTTCTGCACCTGTTCCTGTCTGTTATGGTATGATCCTATCAATCTTGGATAAATCTGCCAATTCAAAGAATTAATTTATTATGACTAGAGTTTATAAATGGCCTTTTTGAATTTGTTATTTTGACTTGATAGGGTTGTGAAATTAAAACCTGAGTATTTTTTTAACTTTCCTCATTTTAAGAATTAATTTGTAAAAGGTGCTTGCTAATTTTTGGCATTCTACTGTCATATATATTTCTAGTATGTTGGAATTTTTTTCTTTACAAATGTTACAAAGGCAATTTTTTTGGGGAGCTCTAATTTATTAAACAATGAGTATGCCATTTCCGTTGTTAACATTGTTACCGACGTATTCTTTTTTACCCTCTTATAGAAAACTGTGACGTAGATGCAATTCCTTTCTCAAATCAAACAACATCTGATTCTTTGGACCATGATGCAAGTATCGTTATAGCCTGTAACGGCTACTCTACCGGTATGGGTATTGTAACAGAGCTCATGTGTGATAACGGGACCCTTTCTGCACCTGTTCCTGTCTGTTATGGTATGATCCTATCAATCTTGGATAAATCTGCCAATTCAAAAGAATTAATTTATTCAGACAAACTAGATTTTTAAACTGGCTTTTTGTAATGTGCCATTTTGACTTACTTGGGATTGTGAAATTAAGAACTGAGTATTTTTTTACGTTAGTCATTTTAAGGATTAATTTCTAATATATTTTTGCTGTTTTAGGCATTTTACTGTCATAATATTTCTAGTATGTTACAAATTTTTCTGTTCAAATATTACAAAGGCAATTTTTTTTTTTGGGGGGGGCTCTAATTGATTAAATAATAATTGTCATTTTTGTTTTAATATTATTACCAAGGTATCCTTCTTTCCCCTCTTATAGAAAACTGTGAAATAGATGCAATTCCTTTCTCAAATCAAACAACATCTCATTCTTTGGACCATGATGCAAGTATCGTTATAGCCTGTAACGTTGGCTACTCTACCGGTATGGGTATTGTAACAGAGCTCAGTGTGATAACGGACCCTTTCTGCACCTGTTCCTGTCTGTTATGGTATGATCCTATCAATCTTGGATAAATCTGCCAATTCAAAGAATTAATTTATTATGACTAGAGTTTATAAATGGCTTTTTTTAATTTGTTATTTTGACTTGATAGGGTTGTGAAATTAAAACCTGAGTATTTTTTTAACTTTCCTCATTTTAAAAATTAATTTGTAAAAGATGCTTGCTAATTTTTGGCATTCTACTGTCATATATATTTCTAGTATGTTGGAATTTTTTTCTTTACAAATGTTACAAAGGCAATTTTTTTGGGGAGCTCTAATTTATTAAACAATGAGTATGCCATTTTTGTTGGTAACATTGTTACCGACGTATTCTTTTTTCCCCTCTTATAGAAAACTGTGACGTAGATGCAATTCCTTTCTCAAATCAAACAACATCTGATTCTTTGGACCATGATGCAAGTATCGTTATAGCCTGTAACGGCTACTCTACCGGTATGGGTATTGTAACAGAGCTCATGTGTGATAACGGGACCCTTTCTGCACCTGTTCCTGTCTGTTATGGTATGATCCTATCAATCTTGGATAAATCTGCCAATTCAAAAGAATTAATTTATTCAGACAAACTAGATTTTTAAACTGGCTTTTTGGAATGTGCCATTTTGACTTACTTGGGATTGTGAAATTAAGAACTGAGTATTTTTTTACGTTAGTCATTTTAAGGATTAATTTCTAATATATTTTTGCTGTTTTAGGCATTTTACTGTCATTAATATTTCTAGTATGTTACAAATTTTTCTGTTCAAATATTACAAAGGCAATTTTTTTTGGGGGGCTCTAATTGATTAAATAATAATTGTCATTTTTGTTTTAATATTATTACCAAGGTATCCTTCTTTCCCCTCTTATAGAAAACTGTGAAATAGATGCAATTCCTTTCTCAAATCAAACAACATCTGATTCTTTGGACCATGATGCAAGTATCGTTATAGCCTGTAACGTTGGCTACTCTACCGGTATGGGTATTGTAACAGAGCTCTTGTGTGATAATGGGACCCTTTCTGCACCTGTTCCTGTCTGTTATGGTATGATCCTATCAATCTTGGATAAATCTGCCAATTCAAAGAATTAATTTATATGACTAGAGTTTAAAATGGCTTTTTTGAATTGTTATTTTGACTTGATAGGGTTGTGAAATTAAAACATGAGTATTTTTTTTACTTTACTCATTTTAAGAATTAATTTGTAAAAGATGCTTGCTAATTTTTGGCATTCTACTGTCATAGATATTTCTAGTATGTTGGAATTTTTTTCTTTACAAATGTTACAAAGGCAATTTTTTTGGGGAGCTCTAATTTATTAAACAATGAGTATGCCATTTTTCTTGGTAACATTGTTACCGACGTATTCTTTTTTACCCTCTTATAGAAAACTGTGAAATAAATGCAATTCCTTTCTCAAATCAAACAACATCTGATTCTTTGGACCATGATGCAAGTATCGTTATAGCCTGTAACGGCTACTCTACCGGTATGGGTATTGTAACAGAGCTCATGTGTGATAACGGGACCCTTTCTGCACCTGTTCCTGTCTGTTATGGTATGATCCTATCAATCTTGGATAAATCTACCAATTCAAAGAATTAATTTATCAGACAAACTAGATTTTTAAACTGGCTTTTTGGAATGTGCCATTTTGACTTACTTGGGATTGTGAAATTAAGAACTGAGTATTTTTTTACGTTAGTCATTTTAAGGATTAATTTCTAATATATTTTTGCTGTTTTAGGCATTTTACTGTCATTAATATTTCTAGTATGTTACAAATTTTTCTGTTCAAATATTACAAAGGCAATTTTTTTTTTTTGGGGGGGCTCTAATTGATTAAATAATAATTGTCATTTTTGTTTTAATATTATTACCAAGGTATCCTTCTTTCCCCTCTTATAGAAAACTGTGAAATAGATGCAATTCCTTTCTCAAATCAAACAACATCTCATTCTTTGGACCATGATGCAAGTATCGTTATAGCCTGTAACGTTGGCTACTCTACCGGTATGGGTATTGTAACAGAGCTCTTGTGTGATAATGGGACCCTTTCTGCACCTGTTCCTGTCTGTTATGGTATGATCCTATCAATCTTGGATAAATCTGCCAATTCAAAGAATTAATTTATTATGACTAGAGTTTAAAAATGGCTTTTTTGAATTTGTTATTTTGACTTGATAGGGTTGTGAAATTAAAACATGAGTATTTTTTTAACTTTACTCATTTTAAGAATTAATTTGTAAAAGATGCTTGCTAATTTTTGGCATTCTACTGTCATAGATATTTCTAGTATGTTGGAATTTTTTTCTTTACAAATGTTACAAAGGCAATTTTTTTGGGGAGCTCTAATTTATTAAACAATGAGTATGCCATTTTCGTTGGTAACATTGTTACCGACGTATTCTTTTTTACCCTCTTATAGAAAACTGTGAAATAGATGCAATTCCTTTCTCAAATCAAACAATGGCTGATTATTTGGACCATGATGCAAGTATAGATATAGCCTGTGACATTGGCTACTCTACCGGTATGGGTATTGTAACAGAGCTCATGTGTGATAACGGGACCCTTTCTGCACCTGTTCCTGTCTGTTATGGTAAGATCCTATCAATCTTGGATAAATCTGCCAATTCAAAACAATTGAATTATTCAGACAATCTACAGTTTCAAACTGGCTTTTTTTTAATTTGCTATTTTGACTAACTGGGGTTTTGAAATTAAGAACTGAGTATTTTGTTTTTACTTTGCTCATTTTAAGAATTTGGAAAAGATGCTTGCTAATTTTTGGCATTCTACTGTCATATATATTTCTAGTATGTTGGATTTTTTTTCTTTACAAATGTTACAAAGGCAATTTTTTGGGGAGCTCTAATTTATTAAACAATGAGTATGCCATTTTTCTTGGTAACATTGTTACCGACGTATTCTTTTTTACCCTCTTATAGAAAACTGTGAAATAGATGCAATTCCTTTCTCAAATCAAACAACATCTGATTCTTTGGACCATGATGCAAGTATCGTTATAGCCTGTGACATTGGCTACTCTACCGGTATGGGTATTGTAACAGAGCTCATGTGTGATAACGGGACCCTTTCTGCACCTGTTCCTGTCTGTTATGGTATGATCCTATCAATCTTGGATAAATCTGCCAATTCAAAAGAATTAATTTATTCAGACAAACTAGATTTTTAAACTGGCTTTTTGGAATGTGCCATTTTGACTTACTTGGGATTGTGAAATTAAGAACTGAGTATTTTTTTACGTTAGTCATTTTAAGGATTAATTTCTAATATATTTTTGCTGTTTTAGGCATTTTACTGTCATTAATATTTCTAGTATGTTACAAATTTTTCTGTTCAAATATTACAAAGGCAATTTTTTTTTTGGGGGGGGGCTCTAATTGATTAAATAATAATTGTAATTTTTGTTTTAATATTATTACCAAGGTATCCTTCTTTCCCCTCTTATAGAAAACTGTGAAATAGATGCAATTCCTTTCTCAAATCAAACAACATCTCATTCTTTGGACCTTGATGCAAGTATCGTTATAGCCTGTAACGTTGGCTACTCTACCGGTATGGGTATTGTAACAGAGCTCTTGTGTGATAATGGGACCCTTTCTGCACCTGTTCCTGTCTGTTATGGTATGATCCTATCAATCTTGGATAAATCTGCCAATTCAAAGAATTAATTTTTTCAGACAATCTAGATTTTTAAACTGGCTTTTTTTAATGTGCCATTTTGACTTACTTGGGATTGTGAAATTAAGAACTGAGTATTTTTTTACGTTAGTCATTTTAAGGATTAATTTCTAATATATTTTTGCTGTTTTAGGCATTTTACTGTCATTAATATTTCTAGTATGTTACAAATTTTTCTGTTCAAATATTACAAAGGCAATTTTTTTTTTGGGGGGGGGCTCTAATTGATTAAATAATAATTGTCATTTTTGTTTTAATATTATTACCAAGGTATCCTTCTTTCCCCTCTTATAGAAAACTGTGAAATAGATGCAATTCCTTTCTCAAATCAAACAACATCTCATTCTTTGGACCATGATGCAAGTATCGTTATAGCCTGTAACGTTGGCTACTCTACCGGTATGGGTATTGTAACAGAGCTCTTGTGTGATAATGGGACCCTTTCTGCACCTGTTCCTGTCTGTTATGGTATGATCCTATCAATCTTGGATAAATCTGCCAATTCAAAGAATTAATTTATTATGACTAGAGTTTAAAAATGGCTTTTTTGAATTTGTTATTTTGACTTGATAGGGTTGTGAAATTAAAACCTGAGTATTTTTTTAACTTTACTCATTTTAAGAATTAATTTGTAAAAGATGCTTGCTAATTTTTGGCATTCTACTGTCATAGATATTTCTAGTATGTTGGAATTTTTTTCTTTACAAATGTTACAAAGGCAATTTTTTGGGGGAGCTCTAATTTATTAAACAATGAGTATGCCATTTTCGTTGGTAACATTGTTACCGACGTATTCTTTTTTACCCTCTTATAGAAAACTGTGAAATAGATGCAATTCCTTTCTCAAATCAAACAATGGCTGATTATTTGGACCATGATGCAAGTATAGATATAGCCTGTGACATTGGCTACTCTACCGGTATGGGTATTGTAACAGAGCTCATGTGTGATAACGGGACCCTTTCTGCACCTGTTCCTGTCTGTTATGGTATGATCCTATCAATCTTGGATAAATCTGCCAATTCAAAGAATTAATTTATTATGACTAGAGTTTAAAAATGGCTTTTTTGAATTTGTTATTTTGACTTGATAGGGTTGTGAAATTAAAACATGAGTATTTTTTTAACTTTACTCATTTTAAGAATTAATTTGTAAAAGATGCTTGCTAATTTTTGGCATTCTACTGTCATAGATATTTCTAGTATGTTGGAATTTTTTTCTTTACAAATGTTACAAAGGCAATTTTTTTTGGGGAGCTCTAATTTATTAAACAATGAGTATGCCATTTTTCTGGTAACATTGTTACCGACGTATTCTTTTTTACCCTCTTATAGAAAACTGTGAAATAGATGCAATTCCTTTCTCAAATCAAACAACATCTGATTCTTTGGACCATGATGCAAGTATCGTTATAGCCTGTAACGGCTACTCTACCGGTATGGGTATTGTAACAGAGCTCATGTGTGATAACGGGACCCTTTCTGCACCTGTTCCTGTCTGTTATGGTATGATCCTATCAATCTTGGATAAATCTGCCAATTCAAAAGAATTAATTTATTCAGACAAACTAGATTTTTAAACTGGCTTTTTGGAATGTGCCATTTTGACTTACTTGGGATTGTGAAATTAAGAACTGAGTATTTTTTTACGTTAGTCATTTTAAGGATTAATTTCTAATATATTTTTGCTGTTTTAGGCATTTTACTGTCATTAATATTTCTAGTATGTTACAAATTTTTCTGTTCAAATATTACAAAGGCAATTTTTTTTTTTTTTTGGGGGGGGCTCTAATTGATTAAATAATAATTGTCATTTTTGTTTTAATATTATTACCAAGGTATCCTTCTTTCCCCTCTTATAGAAAACTGTGAAATAGATGCAATTACTTTCTCAAATCAAACAACATCTCATTCTTTGGACCATGATGCAAGTATCGTTATAGCCTGTAACGTTGGCTACTCTACCGGTATGGGTATTGTAACAGAGCTCATGTGTGATAATGGGACCCTTTCTGCACCTGTTCCTGTCTGTTATGGTATGATCCTATCAATCTTGGATAAATCTGCCAATTCAAAGAATTAATTTATTATGACTAGAGTTTAAAAATGGCTTTTTGAATTTGTTATTTTGACTTGATAGGGTTGTGAAATTAAAACATGAGTATTTTTTTAACTTTACTCATTTTAAGAATTAATTTGTAAAAGATGCTTGCTAATTTTTGGCATTCTACTGTCATAGATATTTCTAGTATGTTGGAATTTTTTTCTTTACAAATGTTACAAAGGCAATTTTTTGGGGGAGCTCTAATTTATTAAACAATGAGTATGCCATTTTCGTTGGTAACATTGTTACCGACGTATTCTTTTTTACCCTCTTATAGAAAACTGTGAAATAGATGCAATTCCTTTCTCAAATCAAACAATGGCTGATTATTTGGACCATGATGCAAGTATAGATATAGCCTGTGACATTGGCTACTCTACCGGTATGGGTATTGTAACAGAGCTCATGTGTGATAACGGGACCCTTTCTGCACCTGTTCCTGTCTGTTATGGTAAGATCCTATCAATCTTGGATAAATCTGCCAATTCAAAACAATTGAATTATTCAGACAATCTACAGTTTCAAACTGGCTTTTTTTTAATTTACTATTTTGACTAACTGGGGTTTTGAAATTAAGAACTGAGTATTTTGTTTTTACTTTGCTCATTTTAAGAATTTGTAAAAGATGCTTGCTAATTTTTGGCATTCTACTGTCATATATATTTCTAGTATGTTGGAATTTTTTTCTTTACAAATGTTACAAAGGCAATTTTTTTGGGGAGCTCTAATTTATTAAACAATGAGTATGCCATTTTTCTTGGTAACATTGTTACCGACGTATTCTTTTTTACCCTCTTATAGAAAACTGTGAAATAGATGCAATTCCTTTCTCAAATCAAACAACATCTGATTCTTTGGACCATGATGCAAGTATCGTTATAGCCTGTAACGGCTACTCTACCGGTATGGGTATTGTAACAGAGCTCATGTGTGATAACGGGACCCTTTCTGCACCTGTTCCTATTTGTTATGGTAAGAATCTATCAATCTTGGATAAATCTGCCAATTCAAAACAATTGATTTATTCAGAAAATCTGGAGTTTCAAACTGGCTTTTTTGAATGTGCCATTTTGACTTACTGGGGTTTTGAAATTAAGAACTGAGTATTTTTTTACTTTGCTTCTTTAAAAGTTTAATTACTAAAAGATGCTTGCTATTTTTTTGTAATTCTACTGTCATAAATATTTCTAATATGTTACATTTTTTCTCTTTGCAAATGTTACAGAGGCAATTTTTTTTTTTGAGGGGGCTCTCTTTCGTTATAAAATGAGTATGTCATTTTTATTGGTAATATTGTTACCGAGGTATCCTTTTTCCCCCTCTTATAGAAAACTGTGACGTAGATACAATTCCTTTCTCAAATCAAACAACATCTGATTCTTTGGACCATGATGCAAGTATCGTTATAGCCTGTAACGTTGGCTACTCTACCGGTATGGGTATTGTAACAGAGCTCTTGTGTGATAATGGGACCCTTTCTGCACCTGTTCCTGTCTGTTATGGTATGATCCTATCAATCTTGGATAAATCTGCCAATTCAAAGAATTAATTTATTATGACTAGAGTTTAAAAATGGCTTTTTTGAATTTGTTATTTTGACTTGATAGGGTTGTGAAATTAAAACATGAGTATTTTTTTAACTTTACTCATTTTAAGAATTAATTTGTAAAAGATGCTTGCTAATTTTTGGCATTCTACTGTCATAGATATTTTCTAGTATGTTGGAAATTTTTTTCTTTACAAATGTTACAAAGGCAATTTTTTTGGGGAGCTCTAATTTATTAAACAATGAGTATGCCATTTCGTTGTTACATTGTTACCGACGTATTCTTTTTTACCCTCTTATAGAAAACTGTGAAATAGATGCAATTCCTTTCTCAAATCAAACAACATCTGATTCTTTGGACCATGATGCAAGTATCGTTATAGCCTGTAAGGTTGGCTACTCTACCGGTATGGGTATTGTAACAGAGCTCATGTGTGATAACGGGACCCTTTCTGCACCTGTTCCTGTCTGTTATGGTATGATCCTATCAATCTTGGATAAATCTGCCAATTCAAAAGAATTAATTTATTCAGACAAACTAGATTTTTAAACTGGCTTTTTGAATGTGCCATTTTGACTTACTTGGGATTGTGAAATTAAGAACTGAGTATTTTTTTACGTTAGTCATTTTAAGGATTAATTTCTAATATATTTTTGCTGTTTTAGGCATTTTACTGTCATTAATATTTCTAGTATGTTACAAATTTTTCTGTTCAAATATTACAAAGGCAATTTTTTTTTTGGGGGGGGCTCTAATTGATTAAATAATAATTGTCATTTTTGTTTTAATATTATTACCAAGGTATCCTTCTTTCCCTCTTATAGAAAACTGTGAAATAGATGCAATTCCTTTCTCAAATCAAACAACATCTCATTCTTTGGACCATGATGCAAGTATCGTTATAGCCTGTAACGTTGGCTACTCTACCGGTATGGGTATTGTAACAGAGCTCTTGTGTGATAATGGGACCCTTTCTGCACCTGTTCCTGTCTGTTATGGTATGATCCTATCAATCTTGGATAAATCTGCCAATTCAAAGAATTAATTTATTATGACTAGAGTTTAAAAATGGCTTTTTTGAATTTGTTATTTTGACTTGATAGGGTTGTGAAATTAAAACATGAGTATTTTTTTAACTTTACTCATTTTAAGAATTAATTTGTAAAAGATGCTTGCTAATTTTTGGCATTCTACTGTCATAGATATTTCTAGTATGTTGGAATTTTTTTCTTTACAAATGTTACAAAGGCAATTTTTTTGGGGAGCTCTAATTTATTAAACAATGAGTATGCCATTTTGTTGTTAACATTGTTACCGACGTATTCTTTTTTACCCTCTTATAGAAAACTGTGAAATAGATGCAATTCCTTTCTCAAATCAAACAACATCTGATTCTTTGGACCATGATGCAAGTATCGTTATAGCCTGTAAGGTTGGCTACTCTACCGGTATGGGTATTGTAACAGAGCTCTTGTGTGATAACGGGACCCTTTCTGCACCTGTTCCTGTCTGTCATGGTATGATACTATCAATCTTGGATAAATCTGCCAATTAAAAAGAATTGATTTATACAGACAATCTTTATTTTCAAACTGGCTTTTTTTAATGTGCCATTTTGACTTGATGGTCTTGTGAAATTAAGAACTGAGTATTTTTTTACTTTAGTCATTTTAAGGATTAATTTCTAATATATTTTTTGCTGTTTTTAGGCATTTTACTGTCATGAATATTTCTAGTATGTTACAAATTTTTTCTTTCAGATATTACAAAGGCAATTTTTTTTTTTGGGGGGGGGGCTCTAATTGATTAAATAATAATTGTCATTTTTGTTTTAATATTGTTACCGAGGTATCGTTCTTTCCCCTCTTATAGAAAACTGTGAAATAGATGCAATTCCTTTTTCAAATCAAACAATGGCTGATTCGTTGGACCATGATGCAAGTATCGTTATAGCCTGTGACATTGGCTACTCTACCGGTATGGGTATTGTAACAGAGCTCATGTGTGATAACGGGACCCTTTCTGCACCTGTTCCTGTCTGTCATGGTATGATACTATCAATCTTGGATAAATCTGCCAATTAAAAAGAATTGATTTATCCAGACAATCTTTATTTTCAAACTGGCTTTTTTGAATGTGCCATTTTGACTTACGGGGGTTTTGAAATTAAGAACTGAGTATTTTCTTACTTTGCTTCTTTAAAAGTTTAATTACTAAAAGATGCTTGCTATTTTTTTGTCATTCTACTGTCATAAATATTTCTAATATGTTACATTTTTTCTCTTTGCAAATGTTACAAAGGCAATTTTTTTTTGAGGGGGCTCTCTTTCGTTATAAAATGAGTATGTCATTTTTATTGGTAATATTGTTACCGAGGTATCCTTTTTCCCCCTCTTATAGAAAACTGTGACGTAGATGCAATTCCTTTCTCAAATCAAACAACATCTGATTCTTTGGACCATGATGCAAGTATCGTTATAGCCTGTAACGTTGGCTACTCTACCGGTATGGGTATTGTAACAGAGCTCTTGTGTGATAATGGGACCCTTTCTGCACCTGTTCCTGTCTGTTATGGTATGATCCTATCAATCTTGGATAAATCTGCCAATTCAAAGAATTAATTTATTATGACTAGAGTTTAAAAATGGCTTTTTTGAATTTGTTATTTTGACTTGATAGGGTTGTGAAATTAAAACATGAGTATTTTTTTAACTTTACTCATTTTAAGAATTAATTTGTAAAAGATGCTTGCTAATTTTTGGCATTCTACTGTCATAGATATTTCTAGTATGTTGGAATTTTTTTCTTTACAAATGTTACAAAGGCAATTTTTTTGGGGAGCTCTAATTTATTAAACAATGAGTATGCCATTTCCGTTGTTAACATTGTTACCGACGTATTCTTTTTTACCCTCTTATAGAAAACTGTGAAATAGATGCAATTCCTTTCTCAAATCAAACAACATCTGATTCTTTGGACCATGATGCAAGTATCGTTATAGCCTGTAAGGTTGGCTACTCTACCGGTATGGGTATTGTAACAGAGCTCTTGTGTGATAACGGGACCCTTTCTGCACCTGTTCCTGTCTGTCATGGTATGATACTATCAATCTTGGATAAATCTGCCAATTAAAAAGAATTGATTTATACAGACAATCTTTATTTTCAAACTGGCTTTTTTTAATGTGCCATTTTGACTTGATGGTCTTGTGAAATTAAGAACTGAGTATTTTTTTACTTTAGTCATTTTAAGGATTAATTTCGAATATTTTTTTTGCTGTTTTTAGGCATTTTACTGTCATGAATATTTCTAGTATGTTACAAATTTTTCTGTTCAGATATTACAAAGGCAATTTTTTTTTTTTGGGGGGGGCTCTAATTGATTAAATAATAATTGTCATTTTTGTTTTAATATTGTTACCGAGGTATCGTTCTTTCCCCTCTTATAGAAAACTGTGAAATAGATGCAATTCCTTTTTCAAATCAAACAATGGCTGATTCGTTGGACCATGATGCAAGTATCGTTATAGCCTGTGACATTGGCTACTCTACCGGTATGGGTATTGTAACAGATCTCATGTGTGATAACGGGACCCTTTCTGCACCTGTTCCTGTCTGTCATGGTATGATACTATCAATCTTGGATAAATCTGCCAATTAAAAAGAATTGATTTATACAGACAATCTTTATTTTCAAACTGACTTTTTTGAATGTGCCATTTTGACTTACTGGGGTTTTGAAATTAAGAACTGAGTATTTTCTTACTTTGCTTCTTTAAAAGTTTAATTACTAAAAGATGCTTGCTATTTTTTTGTCATTCTACTGTCATAAATATTTCTAATATGTTACATTTTTTCTCTTTGCAAATGTTACAAAGGCAATTTTTTTTTGAGGGGGCTCTCTTTCGTTATAAAATGAGTATGTCATTTTTATTGGTAATATTGTTACCGAGGTATCGTTTTTCCCCCTCTTATAGAAAACTGTGACGTAGATGCAATTCCTTTCTCAAATCAAACAACATCTGATTCTTTGGACCATGATGCAAGTATCGTTATAGCCTGTAACGTTGGCTACTCTACCGGTATGGGTATTGTAACAGAGCTCTTGTGTGATAACGGGACCCTTTCTGCACCTGTTCCTGTCTGTTATGGTATGATCCCATCAATCTTGGATAAATCTGCGAATTCAAAGAATTAATTTATTATGACTAGAGTTTATAAATGGCTTTTTTGAATTTGTTATTTTGACTTGATAGGGTTGTGAAATTAAAACCTGAGTATTTTTTTCAACTTTCCTCATTTTAAGAATTAATTTGTAAAAGATGCTTGCTAATTTTTGGCATTCTACTGTCATATATATTTCTAGTATGTTGGAATTTTTTTCTTTACAAATGTTACAAAGGCAATTTTTTGGGGAGCTCTAATTTATTAAACAATGAGTATGCCATTTTTCTTGGTAACATTGTTACCGACGTATTCTTTTTTACCCTCTTATAGAAAACTGTGAAATAGATGCAATTCCTTTCTCAAATCAAACAACATCTGATTCTTTGGACCATGATGCAAGTATCGTTATAGCCTGTAACGGCTACTCTACCGGTATGGGTATTGTAACAGAGCTCATGTGTGATAACGGGACCCTTTCTGCACCTGTTCCTGTCTGTCATGGTATGATACTATCAATCTTGGATAAATCTGCCAATTAAAAAGAATTGATTTATACAGACAATCTTTATTTTCAAACTGGCTTTTTTTAATGTGCCATTTTGACTTGATGGTCTTGTGAAATTAAGAACTGAGTATTTTTTTACTTTAGTCATTTTAAGGATTAATTTCTAATATATTTTTGCTGTTTTAGGCATTTTACTGTCATTAATATTTCTAGTATGTTACAAATTTTTCTGTTCAAATATTACAAAGGCAATTTTTTTTTTGGGGGGGGGCTCTAATTGATTAAATAATAATTGTCATTTTTGTTTTAATATTATTACCAAGGTATCCTTCTTTCCCCTCTTATAGAAAACTGTGAAATAGATGCAATTCCTTTCTCAAATCAAACAACATCTGATTCTTTGGACCATGATGCAAGTATCGTTATAGCCTGTAACGTTGGCTACTCTACCGGTATGGGTATTGTAACAGAGCTCTTGTGTGATAATGGGACCCTTTCTGCACCTGTTCCTGTCTGTTATGGTATGATCCTATCAATCTTGGATAAATCTGCCAATTCAAAGAATTAATTTATTATGACTAGAGTTTAAAAATGGCTTTTTTGAATTTGTTATTTTGACTTGATAGGGTTGTGAAATTAAAACATGAGTATTTTTTTAACTTTACTCATTTTAAGAATTAATTTGTAAAAGATGCTTGCTAATTTTTGGCATTCTACTGTCATAGATATTTCTAGTATGTTGGAATTTTTTTCTTTACAAATGTAACAAAGGCAATTTTTTGGGGGAGCTCTAATTTATTAAACAATGAGTATGCCATTTTCGTTGGTAACATTGTTACCGACGTATTCTTTTTTACCCTCTTATAGAAAACTGTGAAATAGATGCAATTCCTTTCTCAAATCAAACAATGGCTGATTATTTGGACCATGATGCAAGTATAGTTATAGCCTGTGACATTGGCTACTCTACCGGTATGGGTATTGTAACAGAGCTCATGTGTGATAACGGGACCCTTTCTGCACCTGTTCCTGTCTGTTATGGTAAGATCCTATCAATCTTGGATAAATCTGCCAATTCAAAACAATTGAATTATTCAGACAATCTACAGTTTCAAACTGGCTTTTTTTTAATTTGCTATTTTGACTAACTGGGGTTTTGAAATTAAGAACTGAGTATTTTGTTTTTACTTTGCTCATTTTAAGAATTTGTAAAAGATGCTTGCTATTTTTTTGCATTCTACTGTCATAAATATTTTTAGTATGTTACAGTTTTTTTTCTTTACAAAAATTACAAAGTAATGTTGTTTTTTTTTGGGGGGGGGCTCTAATTGATTAAATAATGAGTAGGTCATTTTTATTGGTAATATTGTTACCGAGGTATCTTTTTTCTCTCCTTATAGGAAACTGTGACGTAGAAGCAATTCCTTTCTCAAATCAAACAACATCTGATCCTTTGGACCATGATGCAAGTATCGTTATAGCCTGTAACGTTGGCTACTCTACCGGTATGGGTATTGTAACAGAGCTCATGTGTTATAACGGGACCCTTTCTGCACCTGTTCCTGTCTGTTATGGTATGATCCTATCAATCTTGGATAAATCTGCCAATTCAAAAGAATTAATTTATTCAGACAAACTAGATTTTTAAACTGGCTTTTTGGAATGTGCCATTTTGACTTACTTGGGATTGTGAAATTAAGAACTGAGTATTTTTTTTACTTTAGTCATTTCAAGGATTAATTTCTAATAGATTTTTGCTGTTTTTAGGCATTTTACTGTCATGAATATTTCTAGTATGTTACAAATTTTTCTGTTCAAATATTACAAAGGCAATTTTTTTTTTGGGGGGGGCTCTAATTGATTAAATAATAATTTTCATTTTCGTTTTAATATTGTTACCGAGGTATCTTTTTTCCCTCCTTATAGGAAACTGTGACGTAGAAGCAATTCCTTTCTCAAATCAAACAATGGCTGATTCGTTGGACCATGATGCAAGTATCGTTATAGCCTGTGACATTGGCTACTCTACCGGTATGGGTATTGTAACAGAGCTCATGTGTGATAACGGGACCCTTTCTGCACCTGTTCCTATTTGTTATGGTAAGAATCTATCAATCTTGGATAAATCTGCCAATTCAAAACAATTGATTTATTCAGAAAATCTAGAGTTTCAAACTGGCTTTTTTGAATGTGCCATTTTGACTTACTGGGGTTTTGAAATTAAGAACTGAGTATTTTTTTACTTTGCTTCTTTAAAAGTTTAATTACTAAAAGATGCTTGCTATTTTTTTGTCATTCTACTGTCATAAATATTTCTAATATGTTACATTTTTTCTCTTTGCAAATGTTACAGAGGCAATTTTTTTTTTGAGGGGGCTCTCTTTCGTTATAAAATGAGTATGTCATTTTTATTGGTAATATTCTTACCGAGGTATCCTTTTTCCCCCTCTTATAGAAAACTGTGACGTAGATGCAATTCCTTTCTCAAATCAAACAACATCTGATTCTTTGGACCATGATGCAAGTATCGTTATAGCCTGTAACGTTGGCTACTCTACCGGTATGGGTATTGTAACAGAGCTCTTGTGTGATAATGGGACCCTTTCTGCACCTGTTCCTGTCTGTTATGGTATGATCCTATCAATCTTGGATAAATCTGCCAATTCAAAGAATTAATTTATTATGACTAGAGTTTAAAAATGGCTTTTTTGAATTTGTTATTTTGACTTGATAGGGTTGTGAAATTAAAACATGAGTATTTTTTTAACTTTACTCATTTTAAGAATTAATTTGTAAAAGATGCTTGCTAATTTTTGGCATTCTACTGTCATAGATATTTCTAGTATGTTGGAATTTTTTTCTTTACAAATGTTACAAAGGCAATTTTTTTGGGGAGCTCTAATTTATTAAACAATGAGTATGCCATTTTCGTTGGTAACATTGTTACCGACGTATTCTTTTTTACCCTCTTATAGAAAACTGTGAAATAGATGCAATTCCTTTCTCAAATCAAACAACATCTGATTCTTTGGACCATGATGCAAGTATCGTTATAGCCTGTAAGGTTGGCTACTCTACCGGTATGGGTATTGTAACAGAGCTCTTGTGTGATAACGGGACCCTTTCTGCACCTGTTCCTGTCTGTCATGGTATGATACTATCAATCTTGGATAAATCTGCCAATTAAAAAGAATTGATTTATACAGACAATCTTTATTTTCAAACTGGCTTTTTTTAATGTGCCATTTTGACTTGATGGTCTTGTGAAATTAAGAACTGAGTATTTTTTTAATTTAGTCATTTTAAGGATTAATTTCTAATATATTTCTGCTGTTTTTAGGCATTTTAGTGTCATGAATATTTCTAGTATGTTACAAATTTTTCTGTTCAAATATTACAAAGGCAATTTTTTTTTGGGGGGGGGCTCTAATTGATTAAATAATAATTGTTATCTGTGTTGGTAATGTTGTTACCTGTAACGTTGGCTACTCTACCGGTATGGGTATTGTAACAGAGCTCATGTGTGATAACGGGGCCCTTTATGTACCTGTTCCTGTCTGTTATGGTATGATCCTATCAATCTTGGATAAATCTGCCAATTCAAAACAATTGATTTATTCAGACAATCTAGAGCTTCAAACTGGCTTTTTTGAATGTGCCATTTTGACTTACTGGGCTTTTGAAATTAAGAACTGAGTATTTTCTTACTCAGTTCTTACTCACTTCTTTAAAAGTTTAATTACTAAAAGATGCTTGCTACTTTTTTGGCATTCTACTGTCATAAATATTTTTAATATGTTAGAATTTTTTTCTTTGCAAATGTTACAAAGGCAATTTTTTTTTGAGGGGGCTTGTTGCACCCACAAATGTAATAACGCCCACAAATGTAATAACTCTTTACCCACAAGTGTAATTACACTTTACCTACAAATGTAATAATTTCACCCACAAATGTAATAATTTTTGATCGCCCACAAATGTAATAATGACTTTACCCACAAATGTAATAAATTTGAAGGGATTTTTGGCAAATCCGTTCTGAACTAAAGTCGTATAGTAATGCGTTCATATAGCACAAAAGTGCAAAGTCTCTTTTCCTGACCCGGTTAATTAACAATCATAATATAAATCCAAAGTCTTTATTCCAGACCCGGTTGTTTCCAAAAGTATAATATAAATCCAAAGTCTTTATTCCAGACCCGGTTGTTTCAAAAATTATAATATAAGTACAAAGTCTTTATTCCAGACCCGATTGTTTAAAAAAATCA
Organism: Lytechinus variegatus; assembly: GCF_018143015.1. Lineage (NCBI taxonomy): Eukaryota > Metazoa > Echinodermata > Echinoidea > Temnopleuroida > Toxopneustidae > Lytechinus > Lytechinus variegatus. The sequence goes on from NC_054748.1 coordinate 32,673,551, forward strand.
TATGAGCCTAAAGTCTTTATTCCAGACCCGATTGTTTCAAAAATGATAATATAAGTCCAAAGTCTTTTCTCCAGACCCGGTTGCTTAGAAAATTATAATATAAATCCAAAGTCTTTTTCCAGACCCTGTTGTTTCAAAAATTATAATATAAATCCAAAGTCTTTATTCCAGACCCGGTTGTTTAAAAAATAATAATATAAGTCCAAAGTCTTTATTCCAGACCCGATTGTTTCAAAAATGATAATATAAGTCCAATTTTTTTTCTCCAGACCCGGTTGTTTCAAAAATTATTATATAAATCCAAATTATTTTTCCAGACCCGGTTGTTTAAAAAATTATAATATAAATCCAAAGTCTTTATTCCAGAGCCGGTTGTTTCAAAAATAATAATATGAGCCCAAAGTCTTTATTCCAGACCCGGTTGTTAAAAAAATTATAATATAAGTACAAAGTCTTTATTCCAGACCCGGTTGTTTTAAAAAATAATCATATGAGCCTAAAGTCTTTATTCCAGACCCGATTGTTTCAAAAATGATAATATAAGTCCAAAGTCTTTTCACCAGACCTGGTTGTTTAAAAAATTATAATATAAATCCAAAGTCTTTTTCCAGACCCTGTTGTTTCAAAAATTATAATATAAATCCAAAGTCTTTTTCCAGACCCTGTTGTTTCAAAAATTATAATATAAATCCAAAGTCTTTATACCAGACCCGGTTGTTTAAAAAATAATAATATAAGTCCAAAGTTTTTATTCCAGACCTGGTTGTTTAAAAAATTATGATATAAATCCAAAGTCTTTTTCCAGAACCGAATGTTTCAAAAATTTAATATAAATCCAAAGTCTTTATTCCAGACCCGGTTGTTTCAAAAATAATAATATGAGCCCAAAGTCTTTATTCCAGACCCGGTTGTTTAAAAAATTATAATATAAGTAAAAAGTCTTTATTCCAGACCCGATTGTTTCAAAAATGATAATATAAGTCCAAAGTCTTTTCACCAGACCCGGTTGTTTCAAAAATTATAATATAAATCCAAAGTCTTTTTCAAGACCCTGTTGTTTCAGAAATTATAATATAAATCCAAAGTCTTTATTCCAGACCCGGTTGTTTAAAAAATAATAATATAAGTCCAAAGTCTTTATTCCAGACCCGATTGTTTCAAATATAATGATATAAGTCCAAACTAAGATACGATAATGATGTTCCGGTGGAATAAAAATGAGAATCGAGCCTAGTCTTCTCTCCAGACCCAGTTAATTAAGACTGGTGGAATCAAAGTCTTTGTTGTTCTTTGAAATTATACTGAACGTATTGTGAATATACGCGCTATGAGTAAATTGAGAATCAAGCATAGTCTTTTCTCCAGACCCGGTTATTAAAAACTAAAAACTAAAACCCTATAGTAATGCCTTCATATAGCACAAAAGTCCAGTCTTTTTCCAGACGCAGTAGTTTCAAAAATTATAATGTAAGTCCAAAGTCTTTTTTCCAGACCCAGTTATTTCAAAAATTATAATATAAGTCCAAACTAAGATACCATAATGATATTCCAGTGGAAAAAAAGAAAATCGAGCTTAGCCTTTTCTCCAAACCCTGTTATTCAAAAAGTGTAAATAACAATACAACAACAACAAAAACCGTATAAAGACCCCGTAATCTTATTAATGCTGGATAACATGGACATATAGCGTAGTCTTTCAGCCAGACCCAGTCATTTGTTTTTCAAAATAAGGCTAAGAGTAAAAATATAAATAACTCCAAATCTAATACCAAGCAATCCTTGAACCTAAGAACATGTTTTTAAAAAGAGGTTTAGAATGTTTTCTTTATTCCAGACCTAATCATTACAAAAATTACGAAAAAAAAAATCTTCTAACATAAGACCCTATCATATTCTCTTGGAATAAGATGAGTTGTAAAACGTACTTTTTCCTCCAGACCAGGTTATCTAAGAAATGAATTAAAAAAGAAAATCAAATCTAAAACCAATTTTTAAAATTGATACCCATTAAAAAATATGTCTGTACCCCACACCAAGATTCTTTTGTATAATAATACTAAGACCCCTACAAAACATTGTAATTATGCATTTGCAAAGAAAACGTCCATTTTCCAGACTTGATTATTATTTAAAAATAAAATTGTCTAAAACAAATACCCAATAATCTAACTACTGTGGAATAACATGGAGATCGATTGTAGACTTTCCTCCAGACACAATTATTTCAAGAATTAAAAAAAACAATAAAACCCAACCCCCAACAACGAATCTAAGAATCAACAATCCTCCAAATTAAGACCAAGTACAATAGCACATGTTTAGAGCGTTGTCTCTATTCCAGACCCAGTCTTTTAGAAATTAATTAAAACAATCTTAAAAACATAAGACTTTGTCATATTCTTATTCCTGTTGAATAACATGATTATTATGCTTAGACCTTCGTCCAGACCCAGCTATTTATAAGATAAACAAATATTGAAAAAAAAATCAAAGCTAAGACCAATCTCTAAAATTAAACCCAGTTAAAATGCTTGGGTTTAGAGAGGTGTCTTTACCCCTCATCCAGTTCTCTTAAAATACAAATTAAACAAAAGATTAATTTAAAAATTTAGACACCAGCATCTCCCAAACTATAAAACCCTGTGATAATGCATACCGTAAGTAGGTATACAACTTATTTTTGTTTGATGGAAGTGAAATAAATAAAATTGAATTGAATACCACAAAAACGTCAAATTAATAAAAGGTGTAAATATTCAGATCTGAATGGTACGCGCCTTAAAAACCCAAATAACAACAACAACAACGTTATTCTACATCAATGATATTTTAAAATTAAGAACTGAGTATTTTCTTACTTTGCTTCTTTAAAAGTTTAATTACTAAAAGATGCTTGCTATTTTTTTTTTTTAATTTGCTATTTTGACTAACTGAGGTTTTGAAATTAAGAACTGAGTATTTTGTTTTTACTTTGCTTATTTTAAGAATTAATTTGTAAAAGATGTTTTCTATTTTTTGGCATTCTACTGTCATAAAAAAATTCTAGTAGGTTACAGTTTTTTTTCTTTACAAATATTACAAAGTCAATTTTTTTTGGGGGGCTCTAATTGATTAAATAATGAGTAGGTCATTTTTATTGGTAATATTGTTACCGAGGTATCTTTTTTCCCTCCTTATAGGAAACTGTGACGTAAATGCAATTCCTTTCTCAAATCAAACAACATCTGATTCTTTGGACCATGATGCAAGTATCGTTATATCTAGAGTTTCAAACTGGCTTTTTTTAATTTGCCATTTTGACTTGATAGGGCTGTGAAATTAAGAACTGAGTATTTTTTTTACTTTACTCATTTTAAGAAATAATTTGTAAAAGATGCTTGCTATTTTTGGGCATTCTTCTGTCATAGATATTTCTAGTATGTTGGAATTTTTTTCTTTACAAATGTTACAAAGGCAATTTTTTTGGGGGGCTCTAATTTATTAAACAATGAGTATGTCATTTTTGTTGGTAACATTGTTACCGACGTATTCTTTTTTACCCTCTTATAGAAAACTGTGACGTAGATGCAATTCCTTTCTCAAATCAAACAACATCTGATTCTTTGGACCATGATGCAAGTATCGTTATAGCCTGTAACGTTGGCTACTCTACCAGTATGGGTATTGTAACAGAGCTCATGTGTGATAACGGGACCCTTTCTGCATCTGTTCCTGTCTGTTATGGTATGATCCTATCAATCTTAGATAAATCTGCCAATTCAAAACAATTGATGTATTCAGACTATCTAGAGTTTCAAACTGGCTTTTTTTTATTTGCTATTTTGACTAACTGAGGTTTTGAAATTAAGAACTGAGTATTTTGTTTTTACTTTGCTTATTTTAAGAATTAATTTGTAAAAGATGTTTTCTATTTTTTGGCATTCTACTGTCATAAAATTTTTTTTAGTAGGTTACAGTTTTTTTTCTTTACAAATATTACAAAGTCAAGTTTTTTTTTTGGGGGGGGGGCTCTAATTGACTAAATAATGAGTAGGTCATTTTTCATGGTAGTATTGTTACCGAGGTATCTTTTTTCCCTCCATATAGAAAACTGTGACGTAGATGCAATTCCTTTCTCAAATCAAACAACATCTGATTCTTTGGACCATGATGCAATTATCGTTATAGCCTGTAACGTTGGTTACTCTACCGGTATGGGTATTGTAACAGAGCTCATGTGTGATAACGGGACCCTTTCTGCACCTGTTCCTGTCTGTTATGGTATGATCCTATCAATCTTGGATAAATCTGCCAATTCAAAGAATTAATTTTTTCAGACAATCTAGAGTTTCAAACTTGCTTTTTTTAATTTGCTATTTTGACTTCATAGGGTTGTGAAATTAAAACCTGAGTATTTTTTTTTACTTTACTCATTTTAAGAATTAATTTGTAAAAGATGCTTGCTATTTTTTGGCATTCTACTGTCATAAATATTTCTAGTATGTAGGAATTTTTTCTTTACAAATGTTAAAAGGCAATTTTGGGGGGGCTCTAATTTATTAAATAATGAGTATGTCATTTTTGTTGGTAACATTGTTACCGACTTATCCTTTTTTCCCCTCTTATAGAAAGCTGTGAGGTAGATGCAATTCTTTTCTCAAATCAAACAATGGCTGATTCTTTAGACCATGATGCAAGTATCGTAATAGCCTGTAACATCGGCTACTCTACCAGTATGGGCATTCTAACAGAGTTCATGTGTGATAACGGTACCCTTTCTGCGCCTATTCCTGTCTGTTATGGTAAGATCCTTTCAATATAGCAAAAAGCTGCCCATTAAAAAAAACGATATTGGTCCGAATATTCAGATTTGCAATTGTTTCCTTCATAAGCCACTCGGTTTTAATCGGGCTTTGACATTTAGAACTGGTTATTTTTCTTTTTTACATGTTTTAAGGATTAGTTTCTAAAAAAATGTTTATCCTTTTTAACATTTTGTTGTAATAAATATTTCTTGTTTGTTACAATTGCTTTCTTTACAATAGGCAAGTTTGTTGGGGTCCTAATTGATTACAGCATAATTCTGTTTTAATTTTTGGTAATATGTTAACTAGGGATCCTTTTTTCCCTATTGCAGAAAACTGTGACATAGATGCAATTCCTTTCTCAAATCAAACAATGGTTAATTCTTTGGACCATGATGCAAGTATCATTATAGCCTGTAACATGGGCTACTCTACCGGTAACGGCATTCTAACAGAGCTCTTGTGTGATAATGGGACCCTTTCTGCCCCTGTTCCTGTCTGTTATGGTAAGATCCTCTTTATCTTGAGTAAAGCTGCCCAATAAAAAAAATCATTAAAATTTGGTCGAAAAGCTTAGGTTTGCAAACTTTTTTCTTTTTTTTCATAAGCCACTTTGTTTTAATCGGGTTTTGAATTTAACTGATCATTTTTGTCTTCCATTTTTAAAGATTAATTAAAAAAAAGTGTTTACTTTTTTCATTTTATTTGAATAAATATTTCTTATTTGTTACAATTGTTTTCTTTAAAATTGGGAAAGTTTTTTTGGGTCCTAATTGATTAGAGCATAATTCTGTTTTAATTTTTGGTAATATGTTTACGAGGGATCCGTTTTTTCCCTATTGCAGAAAACTGTGACATAGATGCAATTCCTTTCTCAAATCAAACAATGGCTGATTCTTTAGACCATGATGAAGGTATCGTTATAGCCTGTAACATTGGCTACTCTACCGGTATGGGCATTCTAACAGAGCTCATGTGTCATAACGGGACCCTTTCTACATCTATTCCTGTCTGTTATGGTAAGATCCTTTCAATATAGCAAAAAGCTGCTTATTAAAAAAACGAGATTAGTCCGAAAATTCAGATTTGCAAACTTTTCCTTTTTTTAAATGCCACCTTTTTATCAGGTTTTAAAATAAAGATCTAATCATTTTTTTATTTTCCATTTTTTATATTTAATTAAAAAAAAATGTTTACCCTTTTTACATTTTATTTTTATAAATATTTTTTGTTTGTTACAATTGTTTTCTTTACAATTAGGCAAGTTTTGGGGGTCCTAATTGATTAGAGCATAATTCTGTTTTAATTTTTGGTAATATGTTAACGAGGAATCCTTTTTTCCTTATTGCAGAAAACTGTGACATAGATGCAATTCCTTTCTCAAATCAAACAATGGTTAATTCTTTGGACCATGATGCAAGTATCATTATAGCCTGTAACATGGGCTACTCTACTGGTAACAGCATTCTAACAGAGCTCTTGTGTGATAATGGGACCCTGTCTGCACCTGTTCCTGTCTGTTATGGTGAGATCCTATAAATCTTGAATAAAGCTGCAAATTCAAAAGAATTGATTTTTTTTAATATGTAGATTTGCACACTTTGTTAATTTTTCGAATGTGCCACTTCGTTTTACTTGGGTTGTGATTGTATTAGCTGACTTAAGAACTGAGCATTTGTTTATTTCATGTTCTTCAAAAACAATTCCTAAAAGATTCTTACCCTTTCGGGGGTATTTTATCCTGATCAATATTTCTTGAATGTATAACCATTTTTTTTTCTTCAGAAAGTATGCAAAAGGCATTTTTTCGGGTCCTAATTCATTAAATAATGATTCTGTGTGTTATCATTGTTGGAAATATTGTTACCAAGGCATCCCTTTTCCCCCTATTGCAGAAAACTGTGACATAGATGCAATTCCTTTCTCAAATCAAACAATGGCTGATTCTTTGGACCGTGATGCAAGTATTGTTATAGCCTGTAACACGGGCTACTCTACCGGAATGAGCATTCTAACAGAGCTCACGTGCGATAACGGGACACTTTCTGCACCTCTTCCTGTCTGTTATGGTAAGATCCTATTATAATTGAATAAAGCTGCCAAATCAAAATTGTTGATTTGTTCGGAAAATGTAGATTTGCACATTGTGTTAAATTTTTTAATGTGCCACTTTGTTTTAATGGGGTTGTGATTGTATTAGCTCTCTTCAGAAATAAGCTTGTGTTTATTTCATGTACTTTAAAGACGGTTTATTGCCATTTCGTCCACTGCCATTTTGTCCACTACCCACATGGTCTAATATCATTTCGTCTACCATCAGTTGGTCCACTATCCACATGGTCCAATTACCATTTCGTCTAATAGCCATTTCGTCTATTATCATTTGATCTAATAGCCATTTGGTCTAATGGTATTTTTTTGCCAATTGGTCCAATAGCCACTTTGTCCACTATCATTACGTCTATTCCCATTTGGTCTAATAGCCAAATGGTCTAAAGGCAAATGGTCTAATAACCACTTGGTATACTTTCATTTCGTCCATGTTCCATTTGGTCTAACTGCATTTGGTCTACTATCACTTGGTCTAAACTCATTTCGGCTAACAATCATTTGGTCTAATTGCCATTTGGTCTAATAACCAATATGTCCAATTGCCATTTTGGCTAATCACCATTTCGTCTAATATTCATTTCGTCTAATACGCATACTGGTCTACTATGCTGCACTAGCGCCCTCTACGACCCGAGTCGACTCTATTGGCGATTGTGGGCCTAATTAATTACCAATTCTCGTCAACTTCTTGATTTATTTTATCACTGTTGACTAGTGTTGTTCGTCATTGATTACTTTGCATTATGGAAGTGTTTTCCACTCAAAGGGGGAAGCAATGTGTGTCTTATCGAGGTTATACATACACGATACGGGCGAGGAAAAACGGAATGGTATACTGGCGATGTCGCCAGCGGACAACGTTCGGACGTTGGTAATCGGTATCTCTCGGTAATAAAGGGCATCCAGACCCCCCCCCCCCCCTCAGAAAAGGCATAGCTACGCCGCTGAATGAAATACATTAGTTAAACATGTTCAAGAGGTTTACATGGCTCTCAAAGTATCCTTTTATAAGTTAATTTACTATTTAAAAAAAAATAAAAAAATAAATAAAAGATTTTCTAACCATTCGAGGAAAAAAATATAAGAACGTATCGTTTTTTAAATCAGAATTAAAAAAAATCAGATCAGGCTGCACGCTGGCTGATGAGTGAGGTCCGTCTCATATTCATGCGCGTATTCTGGGGGGGCCTTAGGGGGCCTGGGCCCCCGGGGTAGGCGAAAGTGGGCGCCAAAAAGGGGAGAAAAGAGAGGAAAAGAAAAGGGAGAGAAAAAAAGAGGGAAAGAAGAAGAGAAAGAGAAAAAAATGGGGAAGAAAGAGAGAAGGAAAAAAAGAAGAGGGAAGAGGGAGAAAGAAAAGGAAAAAAAGAAAGGGAAACATCTCATGCTTCGCGCTCGCATTAATAATTCATTGAGATATGTATCCTGTACATAATAACAAAAGAAAAATGATTAAAATCTCCCATTTTTGAGATCTGAAAATAGGGAAACAGCTTCAGCTCTTGCTGCGCGCTCACATTTTTATTTATGATACATCCATCTCTTCTTGAATTCCTTCAAACAATCCTTAATCTGTTACTTCTTTATTTCAATTAACCAACATTTTCGGCAATAATTGCAGTAATTGTTCATTTTAAGATAATTATGTATCCTGTATTACAGGGAGTGTTAAAAGTGTCCTGAAATATCAATTTGTTTTAACTCGCCGTGCACATATTTGTATATTCATTTCTAAACTGGATATATAGTGCCGTGGATTGTCAATGTCTAATTCCTTCCTTCAGCTTTTTCTCGTCTCGTTCCCCGTTTTCTTTTCCCTCCTTCTCTTTTTTTCTCCCCCACCCTTTTCTCTTTTTTGGGGCCGTCAATAAGGAAGGGCGGACGCTTTGCCCTCCTCGAAATGCCTATGTATCCACTTATGAATGCTTACAAACAGTCCTTAAAACGTCATTTTTCATGTCAGAATATCACAAATTTCGACCCGCGCTCGCATTGTTTATTTAGATGTGTATTATGTACAAATTTACAAAAAGTGATTGAAGTGCCCCGTTTTGAGGTCTGAATATAGGAAAAGTTCAGCTCCCACTGTGATGTTGCATTCACAAAAGTAAAATATGTATCTTCAAGAATTCCTAAACGCAGTCCTTAAAACGCCCCTGTTTCATGTCAGTATATGGAAAATTCTCAGCTCGCGATCCGCGCTTGCAATCCTCGCATTAGTTATTAATATAGAGAAATGTGCAGGATTTCAAACAGTGTCAAGACTTACGATTTTATGTGTAAAATAATAGTGGGCCTACATGAAATAAAATGTTTATAAAAAAAAAAGATCAGCTCGCGAAAGCAAAAAAAAAAAAAAACACGGAAAAAACCCTCTTCGATCCGCAGACAGGGGAATATATAAATGAATGAACATTTTTCGAGCAACAGCCCCCCTCCCCCCTGCCCCCATTAGCAAAAGCTAGATCCACAAAAGGGATGTGTTATGATTATACCCGGCAGGCCTATATACTCGCGACCAAAAATCTACTCTAGTGATTTCAATACCCCCCCCCCCTTCCTGTAAACTCCTGGATTCGCGCCTACGTAGTAGTAATTATTTTAATTATGTATATTATTTCTATTATGATTATCCTTATTATTATCATTTTTGTTAATAGTAATATGATCATCATATTAGTAATATGATCATCATAATTATTATTAGTAGTAATATTATTGTGAATTTTATTATTATTATTATTTATTAGTATCATTATGATGATTATCATTCTTATTATTATATCCATTAATTGCTACTGCATGAGTATATAACAAACATTATACTCATCGTTATTGTCAATACTACTAGGCCTACATTTATTTTAGGCGCAGGCGGGCTTCTAGCGACGGGAAACGAACAAAAAGGGAGAGGATAGTACAGGGAAAGAAGATAGGACAGATCGGGAAGAGCTCTTTTTTGGGGGGTGGGGGGTATATTGATCAATAATATTTCTTTAAAAGGCTATATTGTCTTTCATCTGTTTATCGTATTTTGATATCGGAATACAATATTCTCCATTCTTTTTTTTAAATAAAAATTGAGCGACAAATTAAAATAAAAGGATCCTTTTCCATTTTCCCCATCTTAGTTCCCCCTTTTATATGTGTGTGTGTGCGTTTTAGGGGGGGGTGGGGGTGCCTGAGTTGCTGTACCCACTGAATCGACCCTTGCGATAGTAGTTATCATCATAGTTTTTAGGGGTCTTTTTAAACTAATATCATCAATAATTTCAAGGTATTAAAGTCATTTCGCTCCCCTCCTCGGATAACGCAAATTATTTGTATTAGACGAAATGGCTATTGGACCGAAAGGCTATTAGACTAAATGGCTATTGGACGATTTGGGAATTGGACGAAATGGTTAGTAGACGATTTGGTTGGTAGACGAACTGATTATTGGACCTAATGGTTGATGGACGAAATGACTATTAGACGAAATGGCAATTGGACGAGTTGATAAGTAGACGATGTGGATATTGGACCAACTGAAATAAGCCGACATGGCTATTGGACCAAATGAACGGTGGACGAACTGGTTAATGGACGATTTGGCATTAGACCAAATGGATTTAGACGAAATGGTTGGTAGACGAAATGGTTGTAGACGAATTGGCTATAGACTAACTGGCTATTAGACTAAATGGCTATTAGACGAAATGGTGATTGGACGAAATGGGTGGTAGACGAAATGTTGATGGACGAAATGGCATTAGACGAAATGAATGTAGACCATGTGGTGAGTGGACGGGATAGCAGTAGACGAATTGGCAATTTACCAAGACAATTCCTAAAAGATTTTTGCTGTTTCCGGGGTATTTTATTCTGATCAATATTTCTTGCATGTAATACAATTTTTTTTCTTAAGAGAATATGCAAAAGGCAATTTCTTTCGGGCCCTAATTCATTAAATAATGATTCTGTGTGTTAGCGTTGTTGGTAATATTGTTCCCCTATTGCAGAAAACTGTGACATAGAGGCAATTCCTTTTTCAAATCAAACAATGGCTGATTCTTTGGACCATGATTCAAGTATTGTTATAGCCTGTAACATGGGCTACTCTGCCGGTATGGACAATCTAACAGAGGTCATTTGTTATAACGGGACCCTTTCTACACCTATTTCTGTCTGTTATGGTAAGTTCATATTAATCTTGAATAAAGCTGCCAAATCAATATAATTGGTTTGTTCGGAAATTTTAGATTTGCAAACTGTTTATTTTAGTGTGCCACTTTGTCTTCATGGAGTTGTGACTACTTTCTTAACCCTTACTTATCTCGGGGGGGGGGGGGGTCAATTTGAGGAAGTTTTGATCATTAATCATTATTATGATTATTGATAAGACTGAACACTGATAATAATGATAACCACTGATGGTAATGGCCAGTGGGGGTTGTTCTTAAAGCAACTGTGCTTATGACTTGCCCCTCCCGTACAATGATTGTATTTGTATTATATATGTCTTTGTTTTATGTTTAATTGATGCATGGAATAAAATCAATTATGATGAATGTAATAATTGATGATAATGAACATACTACTAATAATAATAATGATAATTCCGATATTAATATTAATTGGACATTTCTTTTTTTAAATTCCTATATCGCTAAGTGTTGCGTTGAGTTGATATAATGGCATTTGCATTCTAAAAGAATATTTACCTCTTTTCTGATCACCATACAGGGTGACCAGACGTCCCGTATTTCCCGGGATTGTCCCGTATTTTGCTCCTTCGTCCCGGCGTCCCGACAAACCCTTCCCGGGACGCCTAATTGTCCCGTATTTCAGAATATTGAACAAATGTAGTTAATACATTTAAAAGTGAAGAATTTTCATTAAATAACCAACATATGACGGAGCAGAAACAACAATTAAATGGATAACTGTAAAGTTTTGCAAGTTCTGCGGTGATTTTCTAAAACAATTTACTTTTTAAAATTTTTTAAATACATTAAAAAATAACACCAAATAACATAGTGATTTTGTTAGATGATTGGATTTTTTTTGTTTGTTTGAAGTTTGAACTTTTGTCCTCTTTCTTTCTTTTCTACCCTATCCTTCACTGTTAAAAAAACCCTGATTTTACAGAAAAATAAAAGAAGATTTTGCAGAAAGCAATACCAGAATCATTCTTTAAATTCATGAAACAGGAATTTTTCTGCAATTTAACAGAACAGGTCTGTTAGAAATAGGAGATGTAAGGAAATTTGTAAGATTACACACACCAAATACCAATTTCCTGTAAGATTACGCAATCTGGTAAGATTACAGGTGTTCTCGAGACTCTGCTGCAGGAACTTCTTTTGGTTTAAGGATAAATTTTCTAACAGTGTTCCTGCTTGTCCTTTTTTGTTCCATCTATCTTTATTTCCTATCTTTCTTTCCTGAACATTTTTTCTCTCTTTCCTTCTTTCTCTGACTTTCCTTCTTTATCAAAATTCCTTTTTTATTTCCTTCATTCTTTCTTTCCTTGAAATTTCATGGCTTCCTTCTCTCTTCCATTCCTGTTTCTTTTCGTTCTTTCTCTCCTTCCATTATTTTCTCATACATTATTTTAAGTTTTCGTTCTCTCCCTTCATTCTCCCCTCCCTCTCTTTCTTCCTTTCTTTATTTCATTTTTCCCTTTAATTCTTTTCCCTCTTTCTTTCTTTCTTTCTTTCTTTCCTTCCTTATTTCTTTCCTTCCTTCCTTCCTTCCTTCCTCCCTCTCTCCCTGTTTTTCTTTCTCTCAAAGAATGAAGGATACATATTTCTTTCCTTCATTCTTTCCTCCTCATTTTTTTTACTTTCAAATTTTCCCTTTGATTCTCTTTATTTTTTTCTTTTACATATTTATTCATCTTCCATTCCTTTCTTTTTCTTTCTTTCTATATTCATTTCAAAGAATGACGGAAACTTTTTTTATCTCTATTCTTTCTTTCATCTTTCTTTTATTCTAACTTTCTGTTATTTTTTAAAAAATAATTTCTTCATTTTCTGTCCTTCTCAATTCATTTCTTTTCTTTCTCTCCTTCATTCTTTTATTCACCCTCCCTTCCAATTCTTTATATTTTTCACAAGTCTAACACTTTGTGTGGGCAACTTCGAGGCGGTCTGAAACCACCTATTTTGATCTTTGTATATTGTCCCGTATTTCATTTTGTGAAATCTGGTCACCCTGTCACCATATTAAAATCAAAAGTGTGTAAAATTGTGCCGTGTTATGTCAGTTACTGTGAAAATGCCGACATATATCTTATTTGGTGTGGTTTGGTTATGGTTAGTGATCTACTCTACTCTAAACTTTTAATCCATCGCAATTGAGCCAGTGGTTCTATACAGTATATGACAAACCATATGAATATTATTACCATGATTATCACTAATACAACCAGATATCAACGAATGTACATCGGGCATCGATGGCTGTGACGTAAACGCCCGGTGTGTGAACAACATAGGAAGTTATACCTGTGAATGCCAAGATGGATATGATGGCAATGGACTTTCTTGCAATGGTGATTTACATGTTTCTCAATTATAATTTTGAAATTATACTTGCCGTAGCGCTTAACAAAGCAATGATTAATATGACATGGATTGTAAAGAAGGAAATGAAGAAAGTCCCTTATGTAAAGGTATAGACGTACACACATTCCTATAAACTGTCTTCGAAGCTCATTCACACAATCCCTTGGGTCATAGTCAAGTTTCCTTTATGTCAATTCCCCTAACAAGTTCTTATGTTTGACATCCTTTCCCCTTTATCGTGAAATTGCTGACCAAACCAAACGCACTCTCCCTTTTCCTATATATATATAAAGTTTATGCATGCTTCCACCCCAGAAACCATCATTCAATCGTTACAGTAACAATGTATTCAAAATAAATGTAACAAATCAATGTCCCCCAAACACAACGCTGCTTTCCTTTTGGTGAAATATCGGAGCATATAGAACAAATAATCGATTTTTCTTGTCAGTTGTGACGACAAACTATCACTTTCTTTTCGATTATTGGCCAATGGATGTAAACTTTTTCATTCCTTGGATTCGTTTTCAGAAGATATAGCTACATCTACATCTCTTTGGAATGATACAATATACCAAATAATCCTCTTGGTCTTTCCTAATACTCACTTTAGAAAAATGTAGCTACAGCTAATTATTGTTTTGGAAGTTATAGTTCTTCCATCACTTGCATCTGCTGATTATTTGCTTTATTTTTTATTTACTGTTTAGAGCGTATTTACATCGATTATGGATCCGGGTTTGACCGGTCACTAGAATATGTTCAATCCAGCGATCTAGCGTGGTTTACTGTAAGACTGGATACAGGGTTTCCTATCAGCTATGGTCAACTATACACCTACATAAGTGTGAGTATTATGTTACGTACACAGATATAGCTACATCATTCTGATTCTCTTCGGAAATGAGAGAATATTAAACAAATAATCAGTGCATAACGGTGCGCTGGTACTACATTTCAGTCAAGTCGCTGGAATCTCGGTCCGAAGTGAGTGGGGAGGTGGTACAGCTTGTGGCGCTCTCACAAGCCGGTGTTAACCGGGTAAGAAACTGAGTCTAATGTCCTACATCCCATTCGGGTAAAAACTGAAATAGGACAGAATATGTACACATGTAACCATATATATCTAGGTTAGATAAGACCTTATTACTGGTCATTCTTTTATATACAGAACGGGGTATGGCACCAACAGATCATAGGCTTATCTAAGAGTGTGGCTACCCATATGGCGTGGCTCTTGAGGAATACAACCCTTAGTGGAACTTGGGGGTAAAATGCGCGTACTACGATATATGACCCCACCACAATTCCTACATCCATCTCTAAGAAGTTCAAGTAAAGCACTTTTCCTTGTAATTCGATAACGAAACATGGCGGCCTCATTCTTCTGATTCATCTCATTACAGTGTACATCAACGGGCATGATTCATTTTTCGAACTACTATCCACATAGCTATAACCTGTACAAGTACATCAACCCGTCCTTATATAACCTTTATGATATCTACCGCGATCCATCTATTGCGGTATTCGGTTCACCGGTCGACCTTTACCGCGGCAATCCAAGGATCTATTATCAGGTAAGTTATTCAAGTACATCTTTCGAACTACTATCCAAGAAGCTAATACCTGCCATTATAACACTACATAGTTTATGAATCTGGTTCATAAAACTTGGCCATAAGAATCATCAAGTATCACTGAACATCCTGTGCGAATTTCAGATCACATGACCAAGGTCAAAGGTCATTTAAGATCAATGGACGTTGGCCATGTTGGGAGTATTTTGTTTAATTACCATCACAACTCTGAAAGTGGGTGATCTAGATCATTAATCTTGGACATAGCAATGATCAGGTATCGCTGAACATCCCTTGCGAGTTTTAGGTCGCATGACCAAATTCAATGGTCATTTAAGGTCAATGAACTTTGACCATGCAGGGGGTAATTGTTTGATTGCTGGCAAAACTTTGAAAGCCTGTAGATATAGTTCATTAAATGTGGAAATGAGGGTAATCAAGTTTCACTGACAAGTCTTAGTTCACATGATTATTTCCTTATTTCGTAGTTTTCTATTCCCCAAATGGTACAGAATTTGAGAATTTGTATTGGACTTTGGTTGAAAATGAATGAAGAAATTATGTGACAGGAGTCAGATCAGATACAGTCAAAAAGCCGTACCAAGTACGTTTAAGTCCTTGTTCGGCTTGGTTAGATCCTGTGTCTATTATTGTGTCGCAAAAAGTTAACTCAACCCTTTCTGTTTGAAGCAAATGATTCGTTCGGTCTGAAGTGCTTTCAATCCACAAGTGAATTTATGTCAATAAAGACAACCTTAGTATTTTGTCATGCTTTGGGTTAGGTTCTTCTTTTCATTTTAACGCCGTGTAAATAGTTAATTGATTAGCATTAATATACGATACTGCAACAAATAATGAAAATTTTGTTTTAAATTTGATTTCCTTTTTTATTTACAGGAAATAGATAGTGGTATGATTCTCACTTGGGGTGCGAGAGGTCCCGGGTTCGATTCCCAGACAAGCCTCAAAATTTTTTGTTGCGATACTGCAAGAAATAAGAGTGAAAATTTTGTTTTAAATTTGATTTCCTTTTTTTAAACAGGAAATAGAATAACCATACACTAAACAGAAATAAAACCAAACATGTCATGTCTTGAAGAGTTAGATGTGCTATCAAAAGTTATGATAGTCCTGTATTAAATCCAAATAAAATCTACGGTGGTTGGCGAAGATTCCTACATTAAAGTTCACAATTATGGCGATGATGAAATTGATGTTGAAGCACGATGAAGTCACTATAAATGAGTTGAAATATCTGTGAAGACGATGTTGCTGATGATTAACAGTCAAATTCAGCAATCCATGGGTTGAAAAGCGTTCATTAAAACAGGTTCATGATCTCGATGAGAACAAGCCTCAATGTTTATTTGTTACGATACTGCAACAAATAACAATGAAAAATTATTAATAATTTTTTTTTTTTTTTATTTACAGAAAATAGATCGTACACTTAGCGAAAATAAAAACCAAACATCTTATATGTCTTGAAGAGTTAGATGTCCATGCTATCCAAAGTTATGATAGTCCTGTACTATGTCCAGATAAAATCCAAGTTGGCTGTCGAAGATTCCTTAAATTAACGTTCACAATGATGGCGATGATGGAATTGATTCTTAAGCACAATGAATAACAAGGGTCACTGTAATGAGTTGACATGTCTCTGAAGACGATTTTGATGATTTAAAGTCAGTAATTCATTGGTTGAAAAGCGTTCATTAAAACAGCTTGATGATCTCGATGAGAATTGAGAATCCCTCTCTCAAAGTAAATGCAAAAAGTTCGTTGATGGCGTGCAAATAATTCTGCAGAAGATAAATGTTGTATTCCAGTTTGAAATAAACTATGCTCTGACATAAAATCTGGTGTGGAACTTTGAATTCTGATCTGATATGATGATGTCCTTGAAAAAACTGTCAGTTATATATGAATATTCACTTTTCTTGAAGTTTTCTTGTATTGTCTACAAAAAGAACATTCTGCAAATTTCTGGAGCAGTCTAATTTTAAAAGATTGTGGAATGACCTCAGTGAAATTAACAGTGTAAACAACAGAGCTGATCATATTGTCAATTTCCACTACCACTAGGAGTCTCTATTGTGTAGTGGTCTCTATTGTGTATCTTTGCACATTCAAGAAATAACAAAAATTATGTATCTCATTGAATAGGCGCTTGCAAAACTTGCTGAGACATTCTGGAATACCATTACATGCTATGAATGTCCTTAAAGAGAAAATAACTAAATAAAGGAATGTTATTGCTCTTACAATTCTACTTATATACTTAAGTAGTATATACTTAAAATGAATATTATTATTTCCTACCATTATTGTGATAATTTCTATTACTATTATTATCATTTAATTGGTTTAATGTGTGGTTTTTTTTTTCATTTTTATTGTTATCATTACA